>NC_083771.1:2685200-2780200 GCF_963514075.1 Conger conger
CTTCTCCGACTCCCTGTGCCAAAAATCCGTTTAATATATAGTCCCCTGATAGGGGACGTATCAGATATTAAACTGATAAGAACAGATACTACACTTGATCTTAGCCAAAAGCCGAGAAGCGATAACCGCAAACTGGCCCCTGCCGACGGCGCCCTCCCGGTGGCCCCGGACCGCGCTCGGGGCAGACGCCACCTGGCCCAGGGGCCGGCCCCCCTCCCCGCCTTCCCAAGAACCCTGCGCACGCACTGGACTGGCCGTCGGCGAGCTACCGTAACGACCGGACTCAGCTGGCTCCTCCCACCAAGATCCACTGTCCTCCACTGGCAGGCACAGCCGCCAAAAACACTCGACACATACCGAGTACGCTGTTACGTACTTACTACCGAGTTACTTACCGAATAGCCGCTCTCTAGGCAGCGACCAAAGCTATTTAGCGAGCGGGGCATCGATCGAACGCGGCAAGCAGGCGATAAGCCAGAAACGAGCAAGGTCGGCGACTCGCAAGCAACCCGCATACCTGTCGCACATTGCCGTCTGTCCTTAAACCGTTCGAAGTTGCCCCGCCCTGTGGACGGAGCATCCAAAAATAGCACAAACTCAGGTGCGTTCCTCTCCACGGAAATCTTAGTAAAAGGCGAAAGATTTGTGCGTGCTGAAGAGAAACCCGAGCGAAATGTGACCTTTCAGCGCACCAGGCGCCTCCGCCCCTTCCCAGCCACTCCCACTGACCCGGGGTTGCCACTGCCGCCAGCCGGCCGGACAGACAATCCGAGAGGGAAGGTGGGAAAAGCGAGACAGCGCAATGACAACAAACAGTTACGTCCCGCACAGAAAAACTACATCATTTTGCTAAAAAACAGAGGCAAGCACACTTACAACAAGGGCAACATATTCACCCTATTTACAACACAATTTACATACATACATACAAAAAAAAACAAACAAACAAAAAGGGGGAAGAACAGGGCAACAAAACACAACCTTTTTTTGCACAAAACTTGGAGAGGCGCACCGTTCCCGAACGCACTGCAATAACGGGTCGATGCTTGAAGCGGACGGAGCAAGCTCCTTCCTCCGACTCCCTGTGCCCAAAAATCCGTTTAATATATAGTCCCCTGATAGGGGACGTATCAGATATTAAACTGATAAGAACAGATACTACACTTGATCTTAGCCAAAAGGCCGAGAAGCGATAACCGCAAACTGGCCCCTGCCGACGGCGCCCTCCCGGTGGCCCCGGACCGCGCTCGGGGCAGACGCCACCTGGCCCAGGGGCCGGCCCCCCTCCCCGCCTTCCCAAGAACCCTGCGCACGCACTGACTGGCCGGTCGGCGAGCTACCGTAACGACCGGACTCAGCTGGCTCCTCCACCAAGATCCACTGTCCTCCACTGGCAGGCACAGCCGCCAAAAACACTCGACACATACCGAGTACGCTGTTACGTACTTACTACCGAGTTACTTACCGAATAGCCGCTCTCTAGGCAGCGACCAAAGCTATTTAGCGAGCGGGGCATCGATCGAAACGCGGCAAGCAGGCGATAAGCCAGAAACGAGCAAGTCGGCGACTCGCAAGCAACCCGCATACCTGTCGCACATTGCCGTCTGTCCTTAAACCGTTCGAAGTTGCCCCGCCCTGTGGACGGAGCATCCAAAAATAGCACAAACTCAGGTGCGTTCCTCTCCACGGAAATCTTTAGTAAAAGGCGAAAGATTTGTGCGTGCTGAAGAGAAACCCGAGCGAAATGTGACCTTTCAGCGCACCAGGCGCCTCCGGCCCCCTTCCCAGCCACTCCCACTGACCCGGGGTTGCCACTGCCGCCAGCCGGCCGGACAGACAATCCGAGAGGGAAGGTGGGAAAAGCGAGACAGCGCAATGACAACAAACAGTTACGTCCCGCACAGAAAACTACATCATTTTGCTAAAAAACAGAGGCAAGCACACTTACAACAAGGGCACATATTCACCCTATTTACAACACAATTTACATACATACATACAAAAAAAACAAACAAACAAAAAGGGGGAAGAACAGGGCAACAAAACACAACCTTTTTTTGCACAAAACTTGGAGAGGCGCACCGTTCCCGAACGCACTGCAATAACGGGTCGATGCTTGAAGCGGACGGAGCAAGCTCCTTCTCCGACTCCCTGTGCCAAAAATCCGTTTAATATATAGTCCCCTGATAGGGGACGTATCAGATATTAAACTGATAAGAACAGATACTACACTTGATCTTAGCCAAAAGGCCGAGAAGCGATAACCGCAAACTGGCCCCTGCCGACGGCGCCCTCCCGGTGGCCCCGGACCGCGCTCGGGGCAGACGCCACCTGGCCCAGGGGCCGGCCCCCCTCCCCGCCTTCCCAAGAACCCTGCGCACGCACTGACTGGCCGGTCGGCGAGCTACCGTAACGACCGGACTCAGCTGGCTCCTCCCACCAAGATCCACTGTCCTCCACTGGCAGGCACAGCCGCCAAAAACACTCGACACATACCGAGTACGCTGTTACGTACTTACTACCGAGTTACTTACCGAATAGCCGCTCTCTAGGCAGCGACCAAAGCTATTTAGCGAGCGGGGCATCGATCGAACGCGGCAAGCAGGCGATAAGCCAGAAACGAGCAAGTCGGCGACTCGCAAGCAACCCGCATACCTGTCGCACATTGCCGTCTGTCCTTAAACCGTTCGAAGTTGCCCCGCCCTGTGGACGGAGCATCCAAAAATAGCACAAACTCAGGTGCGTTCCTCTCCACGGAAATCTTTAGTAAAAGGCGAAAGATTTGTGCGTGCTGAAGAGAAACCCGAGCGAAATGTGACCTTTCAGCGCACCAGGCGCCTCCGGCCCCCTTCCCAGCCACTCCCACTGACCCGGGGTTGCCACTGCCGCCAGCCGGCCGGACAGACAATCCGAGAGGGAAGGTGGGAAAAGCGAGACAGCGCAATGACAACAAACAGTTACGTCCCGCACAGAAAACTACATCATTTTGCTAAAAAACAGAGGCAAGCACACTTACAACAAGGGCACATATTCACCCTATTTACAACACAATTTACATACATACATACAAAAAAAACAAACAAACAAAAAGGGGGAAGAACAGGGCAACAAAACACAACCTTTTTTTGCACAAAACTTGGAGAGGCGCACCGTTCCCGAACGCACTGCAATAACGGGTCGATGCTTGAAGCGGACGGAGCAAGCTCCTTCTCCGACTCCCTGTGCCAAAAATCCGTTTAATATATAGTCCCCTGATAGGGGACGTATCAGATATTAAACTGATAAGAACAGATACTACACTTGATCTTAGCCAAAAGGCCGAGAAGCGATAACCGCAAACTGGCCCCTGCCGACGGCGCCCTCCCGGTGGCCCCGGACCGCGCTCGGGGCAGACGCCACCTGGCCCAGGGGCCGGCCCCCCTCCCCGCCTTCCCAAGAACCCTGCGCACGCACTGACTGGCCGGTCGGCGAGCTACCGTAACGACCGGACTCAGCTGGCTCCTCCCACCAAGATCCACTGTCCTCCACTGGCAGGCACAGCCGCCAAAAACACTCGACACATACCGAGTACGCTGTTACGTACTTACTACCGAGTTACTTACCGAATAGCCGCTCTCTAGGCAGCGACCAAAGCTATTTAGCGAGCGGGGCATCGATCGAACGCGGCAAGCAGGCGATAAGCCAGAAACGAGCAAGTCGGCGACTCGCAAGCAACCCGCATACCTGTCGCACATTGCCGTCTGTCCTTAAACCGTTCGAAGTTGCCCCGCCCTGTGGACGGAGCATCCAAAAATAGCACAAACTCAGGTGCGTTCCTCTCCACGGAAATCTTTAGTAAAAGGCGAAAGATTTGTGCGTGCTGAAGAGAAACCCGAGCGAAATGTGACCTTTCAGCGCACCAGGCGCCTCCGGCCCCCTTCCCAGCCACTCCCACTGACCCGGGGTTGCCACTGCCGCCAGCCGGCCGGACAGACAATCCGAGAGGGAAGGTGGGAAAAGCGAGACAGCGCAATGACAACAAACAGTTACGTCCCGCACAGAAAACTACATCATTTTGCTAAAAAACAGAGGCAAGCACACTTACAACAAGGGCACATATTCACCCTATTTACAACACAATTTACATACATACATACAAAAAAAACAAACAAACAAAAAGGGGGAAGAACAGGGCAACAAAACACAACCTTTTTTTGCACAAAACTTGGAGAGGCGCACCGTTCCCGAACGCACTGCAATAACGGGTCGATGCTTGAAGCGGACGGAGCAAGCTCCTTCTCCGACTCCCTGTGCCAAAAATCCGTTTAATATATAGTCCCCTGATAGGGGACGTATCAGATATTAAACTGATAAGAACAGATACTACACTTGATCTTAGCCAAAAGGCCGAGAAGCGATAACCGCAAACTGGCCCCTGCCGACGGCGCCCTCCCGGTGGCCCCGGACCGCGCTCGGGGCAGACGCCACCTGGCCCAGGGGCCGGCCCCCCTCCCCGCCTTCCCAAGAACCCTGCGCACGCACTGACTGGCCGGTCGGCGAGCTACCGTAACGACCGGACTCAGCTGGCTCCTCCCACCAAGATCCACTGTCCTCCACTGGCAGGCACAGCCGCCAAAAACACTCGACACATACCGAGTACGCTGTTACGTACTTACTACCGAGTTACTTACCGAATAGCCGCTCTCTAGGCAGCGACCAAAGCTATTTAGCGAGCGGGGCATCGATCGAACGCGGCAAGCAGGCGATAAGCCAGAAACGAGCAAGTCGGCGACTCGCAAGCAACCCGCATACCTGTCGCACATTGCCGTCTGTCCTTAAACCGTTCGAAGTTGCCCCGCCCTGTGGACGGAGCATCCAAAAATAGCACAAACTCAGGTGCGTTCCTCTCCACGGAAATCTTTAGTAAAAGGCGAAAGATTTGTGCGTGCTGAAGAGAAACCCGAGCGAAATGTGACCTTTCAGCGCACCAGGCGCCTCCGGCCCCCTTCCCAGCCACTCCCACTGACCCGGGGTTGCCACTGCCGCCAGCCGGCCGGACAGACAATCCGAGAGGGAAGGTGGGAAAAGCGAGACAGCGCAATGACAACAAACAGTTACGTCCCGCACAGAAAACTACATCATTTTGCTAAAAAACAGAGGCAAGCACACTTACAACAAGGGCACATATTCACCCTATTTACAACACAATTTACATACATACATACAAAAAAAACAAACAAACAAAAAGGGGGAAGAACAGGGCAACAAAACACAACCTTTTTTTGCACAAAACTTGGAGAGGCGCACCGTTCCCGAACGCACTGCAATAACGGGTCGATGCTTGAAGCGGACGGAGCAAGCTCCTTCTCCGACTCCCTGTGCCAAAAATCCGTTTAATATATAGTCCCCTGATAGGGGACGTATCAGATATTAAACTGATAAGAACAGATACTACACTTGATCTTAGCCAAAAGGCCGAGAAGCGATAACCGCAAACTGGCCCCTGCCGACGGCGCCCTCCCGGTGGCCCCGGACCGCGCTCGGGGCAGACGCCACCTGGCCCAGGGGCCGGCCCCCCTCCCCGCCTTCCCAAGAACCCTGCGCACGCACTGACTGGCCGGTCGGCGAGCTACCGTAACGACCGGACTCAGCTGGCTCCTCCCACCAAGATCCACTGTCCTCCACTGGCAGGCACAGCCGCCAAAAACACTCGACACATACCGAGTACGCTGTTACGTACTTACTACCGAGTTACTTACCGAATAGCCGCTCTCTAGGCAGCGACCAAAGCTATTTAGCGAGCGGGGCATCGATCGAACGCGGCAAGCAGGCGATAAGCCAGAAACGAGCAAGTCGGCGACTCGCAAGCAACCCGCATACCTGTCGCACATTGCCGTCTGTCCTTAAACCGTTCGAAGTTGCCCCGCCCTGTGGACGGAGCATCCAAAAATAGCACAAACTCAGGTGCGTTCCTCTCCACGGAAATCTTTAGTAAAAGGCGAAAGATTTGTGCGTGCTGAAGAGAAACCCGAGCGAAATGTGACCTTTCAGCGCACCAGGCGCCTCCGGCCCCCTTCCCAGCCACTCCCACTGACCCGGGGTTGCCACTGCCGCCAGCCGGCCGGACAGACAATCCGAGAGGGAAGGTGGGAAAAGCGAGACAGCGCAATGACAACAAACAGTTACGTCCCGCACAGAAAACTACATCATTTTGCTAAAAAACAGAGGCAAGCACACTTACAACAAGGGCACATATTCACCCTATTTACAACACAATTTACATACATACATACAAAAAAAACAAACAAACAAAAAGGGGGAAGAACAGGGCAACAAAACACAACCTTTTTTTGCACAAAACTTGGAGAGGCGCACCGTTCCCGAACGCACTGCAATAACGGGTCGATGCTTGAAGCGGACGGAGCAAGCTCCTTCTCCGACTCCCTGTGCCAAAAATCCGTTTAATATATAGTCCCCTGATAGGGGACGTATCAGATATTAAACTGATAAGAACAGATACTACACTTGATCTTAGCCAAAAGGCCGAGAAGCGATAACCGCAAACTGGCCCCTGCCGACGGCGCCCTCCCGGTGGCCCCGGACCGCGCTCGGGGCAGACGCCACCTGGCCCAGGGGCCGGCCCCCCTCCCCGCCTTCCCAAGAACCCTGCGCACGCACTGACTGGCCGGTCGGCGAGCTACCGTAACGACCGGACTCAGCTGGCTCCTCCCACCAAGATCCACTGTCCTCCACTGGCAGGCACAGCCGCCAAAAACACTCGACACATACCGAGTACGCTGTTACGTACTTACTACCGAGTTACTTACCGAATAGCCGCTCTCTAGGCAGCGACCAAAGCTATTTAGCGAGCGGGGCATCGATCGAACGCGGCAAGCAGGCGATAAGCCAGAAACGAGCAAGTCGGCGACTCGCAAGCAACCCGCATACCTGTCGCACATTGCCGTCTGTCCTTAAACCGTTCGAAGTTGCCCCGCCCTGTGGACGGAGCATCCAAAAATAGCACAAACTCAGGTGCGTTCCTCTCCACGGAAATCTTTAGTAAAAGGCGAAAGATTTGTGCGTGCTGAAGAGAAACCCGAGCGAAATGTGACCTTTCAGCGCACCAGGCGCCTCCGGCCCCCTTCCCAGCCACTCCCACTGACCCGGGGTTGCCACTGCCGCCAGCCGGCCGGACAGACAATCCGAGAGGGAAGGTGGGAAAAGCGAGACAGCGCAATGACAACAAACAGTTACGTCCCGCACAGAAAACTACATCATTTTGCTAAAAAACAGAGGCAAGCACACTTACAACAAGGGCACATATTCACCCTATTTACAACACAATTTACATACATACATACAAAAAAAACAAACAAACAAAAAGGGGGAAGAACAGGGCAACAAAACACAACCTTTTTTTGCACAAAACTTGGAGAGGCGCACCGTTCCCGAACGCACTGCAATAACGGGTCGATGCTTGAAGCGGACGGAGCAAGCTCCTTCTCCGACTCCCTGTGCCAAAAATCCGTTTAATATATAGTCCCCTGATAGGGGACGTATCAGATATTAAACTGATAAGAACAGATACTACACTTGATCTTAGCCAAAAGGCCGAGAAGCGATAACCGCAAACTGGCCCCTGCCGACGGCGCCCTCCCGGTGGCCCCGGACCGCGCTCGGGGCAGACGCCACCTGGCCCAGGGGCCGGCCCCCCTCCCCGCCTTCCCAAGAACCCTGCGCACGCACTGACTGGCCGGTCGGCGAGCTACCGTAACGACCGGACTCAGCTGGCTCCTCCCACCAAGATCCACTGTCCTCCACTGGCAGGCACAGCCGCCAAAAACACTCGACACATACCGAGTACGCTGTTACGTACTTACTACCGAGTTACTTACCGAATAGCCGCTCTCTAGGCAGCGACCAAAGCTATTTAGCGAGCGGGGCATCGATCGAACGCGGCAAGCAGGCGATAAGCCAGAAACGAGCAAGTCGGCGACTCGCAAGCAACCCGCATACCTGTCGCACATTGCCGTCTGTCCTTAAACCGTTCGAAGTTGCCCCGCCCTGTGGACGGAGCATCCAAAAATAGCACAAACTCAGGTGCGTTCCTCTCCACGGAAATCTTTAGTAAAAGGCGAAAGATTTGTGCGTGCTGAAGAGAAACCCGAGCGAAATGTGACCTTTCAGCGCACCAGGCGCCTCCGGCCCCCTTCCCAGCCACTCCCACTGACCCGGGGTTGCCACTGCCGCCAGCCGGCCGGACAGACAATCCGAGAGGGAAGGTGGGAAAAGCGAGACAGCGCAATGACAACAAACAGTTACGTCCCGCACAGAAAACTACATCATTTTGCTAAAAAACAGAGGCAAGCACACTTACAACAAGGGCACATATTCACCCTATTTACAACACAATTTACATACATACATACAAAAAAAACAAACAAACAAAAAGGGGGAAGAACAGGGCAACAAAACACAACCTTTTTTTGCACAAAACTTGGAGAGGCGCACCGTTCCCGAACGCACTGCAATAACGGGTCGATGCTTGAAGCGGACGGAGCAAGCTCCTTCTCCGACTCCCTGTGCCAAAAATCCGTTTAATATATAGTCCCCTGATAGGGGACGTATCAGATATTAAACTGATAAGAACAGATACTACACTTGATCTTAGCCAAAAGGCCGAGAAGCGATAACCGCAAACTGGCCCCTGCCGACGGCGCCCTCCCGGTGGCCCCGGACCGCGCTCGGGGCAGACGCCACCTGGCCCAGGGGCCGGCCCCCCTCCCCGCCTTCCCAAGAACCCTGCGCACGCACTGACTGGCCGGTCGGCGAGCTACCGTAACGACCGGACTCAGCTGGCTCCTCCCACCAAGATCCACTGTCCTCCACTGGCAGGCACAGCCGCCAAAAACACTCGACACATACCGAGTACGCTGTTACGTACTTACTACCGAGTTACTTACCGAATAGCCGCTCTCTAGGCAGCGACCAAAGCTATTTAGCGAGCGGGGCATCGATCGAACGCGGCAAGCAGGCGATAAGCCAGAAACGAGCAAGTCGGCGACTCGCAAGCAACCCGCATACCTGTCGCACATTGCCGTCTGTCCTTAAACCGTTCGAAGTTGCCCCGCCCTGTGGACGGAGCATCCAAAAATAGCACAAACTCAGGTGCGTTCCTCTCCACGGAAATCTTTAGTAAAAGGCGAAAGATTTGTGCGTGCTGAAGAGAAACCCGAGCGAAATGTGACCTTTCAGCGCACCAGGCGCCTCCGGCCCCCTTCCCAGCCACTCCCACTGACCCGGGGTTGCCACTGCCGCCAGCCGGCCGGACAGACAATCCGAGAGGGAAGGTGGGAAAAGCGAGACAGCGCAATGACAACAAACAGTTACGTCCCGCACAGAAAACTACATCATTTTGCTAAAAAACAGAGGCAAGCACACTTACAACAAGGGCACATATTCACCCTATTTACAACACAATTTACATACATACATACAAAAAAAACAAACAAACAAAAAGGGGGAAGAACAGGGCAACAAAACACAACCTTTTTTTGCACAAAACTTGGAGAGGCGCACCGTTCCCGAACGCACTGCAATAACGGGTCGATGCTTGAAGCGGACGGAGCAAGCTCCTTCTCCGACTCCCTGTGCCAAAAATCCGTTTAATATATAGTCCCCTGATAGGGGACGTATCAGATATTAAACTGATAAGAACAGATACTACACTTGATCTTAGCCAAAAGGCCGAGAAGCGATAACCGCAAACTGGCCCCTGCCGACGGCGCCCTCCCGGTGGCCCCGGACCGCGCTCGGGGCAGACGCCACCTGGCCCAGGGGCCGGCCCCCCTCCCCGCCTTCCCAAGAACCCTGCGCACGCACTGACTGGCCGGTCGGCGAGCTACCGTAACGACCGGACTCAGCTGGCTCCTCCCACCAAGATCCACTGTCCTCCACTGGCAGGCACAGCCGCCAAAAACACTCGACACATACCGAGTACGCTGTTACGTACTTACTACCGAGTTACTTACCGAATAGCCGCTCTCTAGGCAGCGACCAAAGCTATTTAGCGAGCGGGGCATCGATCGAACGCGGCAAGCAGGCGATAAGCCAGAAACGAGCAAGTCGGCGACTCGCAAGCAACCCGCATACCTGTCGCACATTGCCGTCTGTCCTTAAACCGTTCGAAGTTGCCCCGCCCTGTGGACGGAGCATCCAAAAATAGCACAAACTCAGGTGCGTTCCTCTCCACGGAAATCTTTAGTAAAAGGCGAAAGATTTGTGCGTGCTGAAGAGAAACCCGAGCGAAATGTGACCTTTCAGCGCACCAGGCGCCTCCGGCCCCCTTCCCAGCCACTCCCACTGACCCGGGGTTGCCACTGCCGCCAGCCGGCCGGACAGACAATCCGAGAGGGAAGGTGGGAAAAGCGAGACAGCGCAATGACAACAAACAGTTACGTCCCGCACAGAAAACTACATCATTTTGCTAAAAAACAGAGGCAAGCACACTTACAACAAGGGCACATATTCACCCTATTTACAACACAATTTACATACATACATACAAAAAAAACAAACAAACAAAAAGGGGGAAGAACAGGGCAACAAAACACAACCTTTTTTTGCACAAAACTTGGAGAGGCGCACCGTTCCCGAACGCACTGCAATAACGGGTCGATGCTTGAAGCGGACGGAGCAAGCTCCTTCTCCGACTCCCTGTGCCAAAAATCCGTTTAATATATAGTCCCCTGATAGGGGACGTATCAGATATTAAACTGATAAGAACAGATACTACACTTGATCTTAGCCAAAAGGCCGAGAAGCGATAACCGCAAACTGGCCCCTGCCGACGGCGCCCTCCCGGTGGCCCCGGACCGCGCTCGGGGCAGACGCCACCTGGCCCAGGGGCCGGCCCCCCTCCCCGCCTTCCCAAGAACCCTGCGCACGCACTGACTGGCCGGTCGGCGAGCTACCGTAACGACCGGACTCAGCTGGCTCCTCCCACCAAGATCCACTGTCCTCCACTGGCAGGCACAGCCGCCAAAAACACTCGACACATACCGAGTACGCTGTTACGTACTTACTACCGAGTTACTTACCGAATAGCCGCTCTCTAGGCAGCGACCAAAGCTATTTAGCGAGCGGGGCATCGATCGAACGCGGCAAGCAGGCGATAAGCCAGAAACGAGCAAGTCGGCGACTCGCAAGCAACCCGCATACCTGTCGCACATTGCCGTCTGTCCTTAAACCGTTCGAAGTTGCCCCGCCCTGTGGACGGAGCATCCAAAAATAGCACAAACTCAGGTGCGTTCCTCTCCACGGAAATCTTTAGTAAAAGGCGAAAGATTTGTGCGTGCTGAAGAGAAACCCGAGCGAAATGTGACCTTTCAGCGCACCAGGCGCCTCCGGCCCCCTTCCCAGCCACTCCCACTGACCCGGGGTTGCCACTGCCGCCAGCCGGCCGGACAGACAATCCGAGAGGGAAGGTGGGAAAAGCGAGACAGCGCAATGACAACAAACAGTTACGTCCCGCACAGAAAACTACATCATTTTGCTAAAAAACAGAGGCAAGCACACTTACAACAAGGGCACATATTCACCCTATTTACAACACAATTTACATACATACATACAAAAAAAACAAACAAACAAAAAGGGGGAAGAACAGGGCAACAAAACACAACCTTTTTTTGCACAAAACTTGGAGAGGCGCACCGTTCCCGAACGCACTGCAATAACGGGTCGATGCTTGAAGCGGACGGAGCAAGCTCCTTCTCCGACTCCCTGTGCCAAAAATCCGTTTAATATATAGTCCCCTGATAGGGGACGTATCAGATATTAAACTGATAAGAACAGATACTACACTTGATCTTAGCCAAAAGGCCGAGAAGCGATAACCGCAAACTGGCCCCTGCCGACGGCGCCCTCCCGGTGGCCCCGGACCGCGCTCGGGGCAGACGCCACCTGGCCCAGGGGCCGGCCCCCCTCCCCGCCTTCCCAAGAACCCTGCGCACGCACTGACTGGCCGGTCGGCGAGCTACCGTAACGACCGGACTCAGCTGGCTCCTCCCACCAAGATCCACTGTCCTCCACTGGCAGGCACAGCCGCCAAAAACACTCGACACATACCGAGTACGCTGTTACGTACTTACTACCGAGTTACTTACCGAATAGCCGCTCTCTAGGCAGCGACCAAAGCTATTTAGCGAGCGGGGCATCGATCGAACGCGGCAAGCAGGCGATAAGCCAGAAACGAGCAAGTCGGCGACTCGCAAGCAACCCGCATACCTGTCGCACATTGCCGTCTGTCCTTAAACCGTTCGAAGTTGCCCCGCCCTGTGGACGGAGCATCCAAAAATAGCACAAACTCAGGTGCGTTCCTCTCCACGGAAATCTTTAGTAAAAGGCGAAAGATTTGTGCGTGCTGAAGAGAAACCCGAGCGAAATGTGACCTTTCAGCGCACCAGGCGCCTCCGGCCCCCTTCCCAGCCACTCCCACTGACCCGGGGTTGCCACTGCCGCCAGCCGGCCGGACAGACAATCCGAGAGGGAAGGTGGGAAAAGCGAGACAGCGCAATGACAACAAACAGTTACGTCCCGCACAGAAAACTACATCATTTTGCTAAAAAACAGAGGCAAGCACACTTACAACAAGGGCACATATTCACCCTATTTACAACACAATTTACATACATACATACAAAAAAAACAAACAAACAAAAAGGGGGAAGAACAGGGCAACAAAACACAACCTTTTTTTGCACAAAACTTGGAGAGGCGCACCGTTCCCGAACGCACTGCAATAACGGGTCGATGCTTGAAGCGGACGGAGCAAGCTCCTTCTCCGACTCCCTGTGCCAAAAATCCGTTTAATATATAGTCCCCTGATAGGGGACGTATCAGATATTAAACTGATAAGAACAGATACTACACTTGATCTTAGCCAAAAGGCCGAGAAGCGATAACCGCAAACTGGCCCCTGCCGACGGCGCCCTCCCGGTGGCCCCGGACCGCGCTCGGGGCAGACGCCACCTGGCCCAGGGGCCGGCCCCCCTCCCCGCCTTCCCAAGAACCCTGCGCACGCACTGACTGGCCGGTCGGCGAGCTACCGTAACGACCGGACTCAGCTGGCTCCTCCCACCAAGATCCACTGTCCTCCACTGGCAGGCACAGCCGCCAAAAACACTCGACACATACCGAGTACGCTGTTACGTACTTACTACCGAGTTACTTACCGAATAGCCGCTCTCTAGGCAGCGACCAAAGCTATTTAGCGAGCGGGGCATCGATCGAACGCGGCAAGCAGGCGATAAGCCAGAAACGAGCAAGTCGGCGACTCGCAAGCAACCCGCATACCTGTCGCACATTGCCGTCTGTCCTTAAACCGTTCGAAGTTGCCCCGCCCTGTGGACGGAGCATCCAAAAATAGCACAAACTCAGGTGCGTTCCTCTCCACGGAAATCTTTAGTAAAAGGCGAAAGATTTGTGCGTGCTGAAGAGAAACCCGAGCGAAATGTGACCTTTCAGCGCACCAGGCGCCTCCGGCCCCCTTCCCAGCCACTCCCACTGACCCGGGGTTGCCACTGCCGCCAGCCGGCCGGACAGACAATCCGAGAGGGAAGGTGGGAAAAGCGAGACAGCGCAATGACAACAAACAGTTACGTCCCGCACAGAAAACTACATCATTTTGCTAAAAAACAGAGGCAAGCACACTTACAACAAGGGCACATATTCACCCTATTTACAACACAATTTACATACATACATACAAAAAAAACAAACAAACAAAAAGGGGGAAGAACAGGGCAACAAAACACAACCTTTTTTTGCACAAAACTTGGAGAGGCGCACCGTTCCCGAACGCACTGCAATAACGGGTCGATGCTTGAAGCGGACGGAGCAAGCTCCTTCTCCGACTCCCTGTGCCAAAAATCCGTTTAATATATAGTCCCCTGATAGGGGACGTATCAGATATTAAACTGATAAGAACAGATACTACACTTGATCTTAAAAAAAAAAAAAAAAAAAAAAAGAGTAAAAGCGCGGGAAAATGGGAAACATCGGAACAGCACCCCCCCCCCCTTTTTTTCCTTCTTTTTTTTTTCAATCATTACTCTCCACGCTATTTTTTCTCATCCAAAAGACAATCGGTCATTAATTAAATAAGCAGTTCATGTCCCCTTCAATCTTTTGCAGCAATAGTTTACTCACCGGCTTACGTTCGTCTTGAAGGTTGAAAGCCCACAGTTCAAGTACTTGTATTCCGGCATAACAAAGCGATTAAATACCAAATACCACAAAATGAAGGCGGCGGAAATCACGTCTAAATCCTCACGATTTGCATTCCAATAAAACACAACACATTGGAAACATAGCTATTATCTCCAATACAGCGAGTTCAGTTCCAAAAACGATAAACATACCGACACCGGAGGGAGGTAATTAGCGACCTCTAACCTTCACCTGCGCTTCCGGTTTGGCTCCTGAGCTGAAATGTGAAATCCCTAATATTTCACATTTTCTAGCCACAATTAGCCTACGCGATTATAAAATAACCTTGATCAGTATCCTCTTTGGTCAGTCAGACATTTAAATCACAGAATCATATTGCGTTCGTCTGAACATCGGCGATCGATATTTATTCCCTGCGTTTCACGATAAACTTTAAGTTTTGTCTCTTAACTTTTTCCTCGATTCCCCGGAACATTTCGTCGAAATCAAAACTAAATTTGCTTTCCGGGAGCAGGTGCCACATTCTGAGAGAGGTGGGATGTTGGCTATATCTCTGTGATTACCTTTTTTAATTCAAAATAAATCGGAACTTATTGTTCTTTCTTGTAACTTGACGTTAATGTCTCCCACATCATCAAAGATTTTGTAGGTAGCCCTACGCTGCTAATATTTTATTGTTTTCTTTTTCGTTGCTTGTGTTTCAATCAGAGATAACTGTGTTCTTACGTTTTAAAGTAAAGCCGGAGTCCATCTTTGGTAAAGGCTAAGACTCACTGTAATGCAACACATCCACTTGCTGTTTACAGTAAATTAGACATAACAGTGAATACAAGCGCATAGTTTTACAGTCGCAAAATGTACCAGCGCAACATACCCAGAAGACAACATGCAAACAAAATAGTTGGATGCAAACTGCGTGGTTATGCTGTTGAAAGTTTCAATCTTCTCACCTGTTGCAGTACCTGCAGAAGATAACTTTCAATCAAAGTCTGTCCACCGATTTATCTATCTTTTCACTGACCATGTGCAACCTCGCGAGGTGGTCATGTGCTACAGTAACAAATCAGTCAATAATTACAACAGCTAACACACTTTGTCATTTTCAATTTGTCAAGACTGAACAAGTTGAAATACTTTACTATAAAGCCACAGGTTTTACATTTTATATTTTAACCTATAGAGAGCACCAAGTGCCAGTGTTAATTTCCTCTTTGAATCATAATGAAGGGTGTACCCTTTAAGGTTACAAAACACTTAACCTTCTGAGAAACTCAAGTTTAAACATGCAATAATGTCCAGACAAGTTCAATCAAAGTTGCCTATTTTCAACCTTAATGAGCCATTTTATTGATCATGAAAATGTTCACTTCGTGAACAATTAGGAGCCAGCCAGCCTTTCATTTTATCAGTTCAAAACAGTTTACCCCTCTCTTTAGCAATCATTTGCAGCAATCATTTGCAAACTTTATGGCATTCATTCATTCATTCATTCATTCATTCATTCATTCATTCATTATATTTTGGACATAATGTGGGTTAAGAAGGCAAATAAACCCTCAAACCTTGAACGGTATAATTAGGAGGATTTTATAGCTTGTCCTGTGATTGCGGTTGAATGAAAAACAATAGTCACTCGGGGTCCCCCATAAACAAGAAAATCACTGAGTTGCATGAATTATTGCAGAACTTGATAACTCTCAAATATTCATAAATTAAATAATGATCATGCACATAAATGCCTTGCTTCCATTGTTCCTAGATTAGCTCCACAAAGTCCCTCACATTGTATTCAGACTTCTTTTCTGCCTCAAGTCTCATCTGGCAGGAATTTAACCAAAACAATTATCATTCATATCAATATCCACCATCGATAATGACAAATAAATAAATACATTAAATTACATTCTAGTTGTTTGCCCATCGTTGTGGTAGTTGGCCAGATTTACTAGTCTCACAGGGTTTGATTTACTTGCTAGCTTGCATGCATGTTGTTTGCATTTTCTCAAAGGTATAACATTCAATCTTCAGGACCTTGTTAAAAGTACCACCCAAAAAAAAGAAAAGTATGGTTACTATTTATAATAGTCAATAGAAATTGAAGATTTCAACAACAGAGCCTTAACAGACCATGAGGCCCATCCACACACTGGAACAGAGCCTTAACAGATACCAGGCCATCCCATCCACACACTGGAACAAAGCCTTAACAGATACCAGGCCAGATATGCTCTGTGCATGGAGAAGACTGGTAGGGCCCTGTCTGTGTCCAAACTCACTGGGTTTGCCCTCAGTCACAAAATATCTCAACAGTTTTATGGAGGTTATGGCACGTTACCTCTTCCAACTTCATATTACATTTCATTCATGTCTAAAATAAATCTAAAATGCACTTCCCCAGGAAGCACCCATTTTAGCTTCCATTTTAGTGGCTATGCATTGTTAAGCTGCAAGTGATTTTGCATTGTTAAAAGGCAATCATATGCATACATTCTAAAATAATCATTCAGTCACAAATATTACTTGAGAATTTGATTATATACAGTACTGTGCAAAGGTCTTAGGCACCTGTATAACATTCTGTACAGATAAGATTCTTTCAAAAACAATCAATGAAAGGTCCTAAATAAACGTACTATACATTTTACATGACATTTTAGTAATTTGGCAGCAGTTAAAAACTGAATCAAATCAATATTTTTTGTGACCACCTTTTGGCGTTAAAAAGGCATCACTTCTCTGAGAATAGCCAACGCTGTCCTGCAGTTCTATAAGACAATCAGCAGGGAGGTTGTTCCAGGCATGTTGGAGAACTTGCCACAGTTCTTCTGCAAACTTTGGTTGGCTCCTTGCTTCTGATCTCACAGCCTTGATCAAGTTTTTATGTAAAAAGTAGCCAATTGCTTACAGTAACATGTTTTAAATTAAATACAAAAATGTCTCTGTTCCAGCAGTGCCTGGTGTCCCCCATGACATGTCAGATAAAGTAGGGAGTAGGGAGTGACGTGTCAGATGCTCATTTCGTGCCAGTTGGTGGCAGCAGGCTCCTATATAATCCCTGAGGGAGGTAAAGCAGAGTCCTGCTGAAGAGCATTTCCTAAAGGGAAAACATTGTCTCTGCCTGCTAACTGAATACTAACTGAAATCCCATCATATTCAGTACATAGCTATGTATTTAAACCTTGAAAACATACTTTTGCCGCTCTAGGGAGGAAAAATCATAGGGAGCCGTATACCAATACATCCGCTTTACCTCCCTATACAGTCACACAGTTGGGAGATGGCTGCTGACCTCATCTTCCTCACCAGCGTAGAGTTGGCAAGGTATGTGTGGTGGCAGGTATGTGTGTGGTGTGTGGTGGCAGGTGTGTGTGGTGTGTGGTGGCAGGTGTGTGTGTGGTGTGTGGTGGCAGGTATGTGTGTGGTGTGTGGTGGCAGGTATGTGTGTGGTGGCAGGTGTGTGTGTGGTGGCAGGTGTGTGTGTGGTGGCAGGTGTGTGTGGTGTGTGGTGGCAGGTGTGTGTGTGTGGTGTGTGGTGGCAGGTGTGTGTGTGTGTGGTGTGTGGTGGCAGGTAGCAGGTGTGTGTGTGGTGTGTGGTGGCAGGTATGTGTGGTGTGTGGTGGCAGGTGTGTGTGTGGTGGCAGGTGTGTGTGTGTGTGTGGTGGCAGGTAGCAGGTATGTGTGTGGTGGCAGGTAGCAGGTGTGTGTGTGGTGGCAGGTAGCAGGTGTGTGTGTAGTGGCAGGTAGCAGGTGTGTGTGTGGTGGCAGGTAGCAGGTATGTGTGTGGTGGCAGGTAGCAGGTATGTGTGTGGTGGCAGGTAGCAGGTATGTGTGTGGTGGCAGGTAGCAGGTATGTGTGTGGTGGCAGGTAGCAGGTATGTGTGTGGTGGCAGGTAGCAGGTGTGTGTGTGGTGGCAGGTGTGTGTGTGTGTGTGGTGTGTGGTGGCAGGTAGCAGGTGTGTGTGTGTGTGGTGGCAGGTGTGTGTATCGTGTGTGGTGGCAGGTATGTGTGTGGTGGCAGGTAGCAGGTATGTGTGTGGTGGCAGGTAGCAGGTGTGTGTGTGGGGGCAGGTAGCAGGTGTGTGTGTGGGGGCAGGTAGCAGGTGGGCCCAGGCACCTGGAGTCACATGACATGCTCCTTTCTCATGGTCTGTCTGTTGGTATTAATGAAACACAAATAATGACACACAAACAGGTAACGTTACGAGCCTCGGTCCCCACAGCAACTCCAATGGTCAGGCGATGTGTACACGTAACATTGATTCAGTTCAGGTATCAGACTACATGAAGCTATACATAGAAAATATAGACATATTGTTGTGTATTTTAAAAGTAGTTATGAAACAAAATAAATCAAAATAAAAAGTCCAGTTGAACATGACCACTGGACTAATTCAAACGGTCACATAGAAGCAGATGACAACATCTTAAGCTACAAGGTGAGATTTTTATTTTGTAAATTGGTTGAAGTATGGAGAGTATGGGGTGGGTTTAGTAGCCAGATAGCGATTTTCAAAGTCAAACTTCCACTACTTTGTATTCATTTATCAATTAATCAAAGTCGTGAAACACGACTACCTAGAGGCATGATGAAATGGATAACCTTACCTTCAAAAGTGTGAGGGACTCAAGATTCCACTCTTGCAGCTTGGTTTTAACAAAATCGTCCATGGAATCTCTGAGGAGAGAAAATGCAATGTTTAAACTGCCCATGTTTCGAAACAAGAAACCATTCTAAAACATTTCTATTTAAATGCATTTCTATTTATGAGTCAAGCAAGCAGCCCACTTGAGGGACCATGAAGTGCTGAGCTGAGTGCCATAAGTAAAACATATATATTTTTTGAGTTAAAACATTTGTATCTTTTGAGCTAATCAACATATATCGTTTGAATAATCAAAATGTGTAACCAACGGAGACCGTGTGATTTAAGTGTTTCTTTAATTTTAATGTATTACTTTTCATTTAAGACTGATGTCTGTTGTTTTGCAATAGTGATGCAGCCAAACAGACTGTGCATGTGACTGTGTGTTCAGGTCGAACAGAATATTGGCCTCACGCGTTGTACGACCTCTTTCTGAGCGAAAGTAGTCGGGAGGAGAGGGAAGTAGTGGGGGCTATTGCCGAGGAAGACGAGCCTCTGTTCGAATTTATGACCTAAGAGACATGAGTTTGCCAGTCTGATGAGTTTATATGTAATCTCTTAATATTCTGATAGGCCATATTTTAAAAGATTATTTTGAAAAAGACCATGTGAACCAGAACCAAGGACAGATGTATGTCAGAGGAAGAGACTGCCTTAATGCTCAAATTGAGACGGGTGCGTGGGGGGGGTTGGACCCAAAATGCACGACTCAAAAACAGTGGTGTAATAAAGTCCCGTCAGGGCTTTATTCAGGGAATGTCCAGTGAACGTAGTCAAAAAACAAGCAATGTTCAAACATGTAAAATCCAGCCAAAACCAAAGTACAGTACCGAGGGAGAAGGCAGTCACGTAATCGGTACAACATGCAAAAAAGTCCAGTAGCCAGGAAAGCTGTCCTGTCAGCGGGGCAGAAGTACAAGCAGACGGTAGGCAGGCTCAGGGTCGATGACGGCACAAGAGTCTAGACCAGGGGTCGGCAACCCTGGTCCTGGAGAGCCGCAGGGTGTGCTGGCTTTCGTTGTTACTTGGCATTAATTGATCAATGAAAGCCGTTGATTGCACAGTTAACTCTCCTCACCTGGTTTCTTGGGCCTGAATCGGTTGCTTATTTTAAGGTGGAGACAAAAGCCAGCACACCCTGCGGCTCTCCAGGACCAGGGTTGCCGACCCCTGGTCTAGACCGAAGTCTGCTCCGCGGGGCAAAAGCACAAAGACAGCAGGCAACAGTCAACAAAACAGTCAATAATCTTTGGTCAATAAACAGGCTTGGCTCGTAACATGTAGACAATGGCTTGCCAAAACCACTCAAAAGTGCACTGACAAACAGGGAGGCAACAATTTCACAAAGACAAAACATGGAACTGAGCTTATATGCAGGTGTAGACAGGTGAAGACAATTAGCTTGAGAGCAGCATGAGAATGGAAATCAGGTGTGGAGGATTGACAAGTTAACGAGGTAATTAGTAATCGTTAGTAATAAACCTATCCTGCCCTAGCATTAGTAAATTAGTAAATGACATGCACAAGAAACGTAAGGTAACATGAACACATGGCTAGAATGTTAGTATTACCCAATCCTGATCTAGCATTAGTAGATTAGTAAGAAGACAAGGGAAATTGAAACAATTAGGGTGTGAGTGACAGAAAGGGAGAGAGAGAAAGCAGGAATGTAAGGTTTGCAGAAAGACAAAAAAAAGTACGCTAAACAATGAACAGAACCACATAACATGAAACATAAATCATGACATAACAAGTTTGCGAAATTTTGACAATAAACTATATAACATGACATGGCAAATCTAAGAAATAAATGGTAACAAGAACTAAACAAGAAACATGACAAGACAATGAAACGTAATAAAACATTAAAACATGGCGAGACTAGACTAACATAATACGTGTCATGACAATAACGTAACTAAGACAATAACTAAACATGAAACATAACGTGACAAACATGAAACGTGACACAAATTTTTGTAAAATGTATTAACAACAATAGTTTGCATTATGAATTATTGTACTAATGAATGATCAAATATATCAGCTAACATTAACAAGAGTTAAATGATTATAGAGAATAGATACACCATGCAAAGATACTTAGCAATTTGTCTATGAAACCTAGAATGAGTGAGAGTGGGGAGGGGGCCGGCATCTTGTGATCTTGCATCTTGCCCCGGATTTTGACTCTTTTCCCGAGAACCAACCGGTCTCCACTCCCAATTTTTTTTTTTTTTACAAGAAATTATGTTTGGGAAATGTTATTGACACAACACTGGGTCGCAAAAATACTCTACATTAGCGGGACAGACCGAACACTGCTGGGTCGCCAGAATATAACTCGAACAACCGAAAATGTTATTTCCGGAAATCAACATGAATATTGTGATTAAAATATCAGTTCAATCGTAAATTAACGTATTCTGGACGTAAATCGTCCGTATCTAGCATTTTAATGTGACATAAACACTGTTTTAACTTTTAAACTTTTAAACTCGCATTTTCCGAGCGTTCTATCGGTTATACGAGTGGAACTCCGACGGCACCGAAATCGGCACCACGAAAATCAAGTGTCCCATTTGAGCATTATTAGTATTCTGGAACTTCTGTTCGCGTGCATGTAAGCAAAGGTCATTCTCAACCATCCAGCACAATAACTAATGCAATCATTACAACAGGCTTTATTTTACTTTGCTAAGGAAAGCGGCTATCAATTATTCTTAAATGAAGCGCCAAGAATCCAGTTTACATTGACTACAATGTATAATTTTTTATTATTTTTATTTTATTTTAAACCATTATTCGTATGTTCCTCATTTAAGGGGCCATATCGCAAATCTTGCTTCATACTCACACACTCCACGTATCCTATCAGTTCCAGCATCCCCTGAGGATGTCGTAAGGGGAGTCCCCGCTTGCGATATTGTTCTTTCCAATATGCACCAGCAGCAAGATATCCTATTCTTTGGAGGGTCGTACCCAGGTGTAACCACAGGGTCACACCGGGCATCGACTCCTCCAAGCCCCTCAGCATGCTGTCGGACAGCCCGCACATCTTTCTGGCTGATGGGGGAGAGAGAAAGCAAAATCCACATTCGGCTACATAAGCCAAAGCCAAAGCCAAATAAATTGGGATGTACAGAGATATGTTTTAGATATATATTTAAATATTTCGGACAACCAAGCGTCGGCCTGTTGCCACCTCTGCGGGGAACTGAGACGCTACGCTGCTAATAGGATTACAATATACAAAAAATGTTCTCATTAATATTAATTTATGTAAACGATATAATTTAGCGGTACTCTAATTATAATTCCGTTATTACCCTGCCCTCCACGCGCAGTCCTCCCGCCGAAGACGAGCTCAGGGACAAACCCTGCTTAAAGCTTACATTTCCCTGCAACTTTCAAAAAATTACGGTTGAGTGGATAGCAAACATTTTATTGGATTTATTCGATCACGTGCCCAGGGGGTAAAATGTCAAACCTACGACCATTTCCTTGCCTTTTCTGCGCTGACCAGCAGCACCCAGAGAGTCCTCAAGCTCCATTCAAGCTCATGAGACCGTGCAAGGACCGTCTAACTGTAATTTGGAGAGCAGAGAGTTGCTGGATGATGTTTGACTGTTAAAGCATGAGAATGAGAGAACGAAAAGGTAAAACCGCCAATACAATACAAATACTATATTTGAATGCATAAAATCATTAACACGCCTGTGCTAATGCTACTGTTACTAGTTACTGCTACAACTACTACTACTACGACGACGACGACTTCGTAATTGGCAGTTTTTCGAACGAATCTTTCAAATTAAACTCGTTCTCAAAAAGTACTCATCGTAAAAACTTGGTATGGAAATGCTCTAAATACTTTCAGCTTGTCGGACATATAATTAATTTTAAAAAAACATCGCATTTTGTTGTCAAAAGATATAGCTAATTTGGATAAATTAGCGGTGGCTATGGCGGTGACGTGCTGCCGGCCCGGTCTTTGGTCATAAGGAAAGAGAATGTGCCAGAACAAAGCTGGCTCACCCCGCTCTAATCACTGTAAATCTCAACACTTTTATAAAACAGAACAGAACAGAATCATTTAAAATCCAGCTGCCCAGGGATGAAATTGGGCCAAAAAGTTACCCTTTTCTAACTGGTGATGTTCAAAATGGAATAGTATAATAAGTCATATAATGATATGTTCTTTAGAAATAAAAAATTGGCTTTTGGGCCATTGGATTCATTATGATGCATCTCCCTTACCCTTAGTAATACATTAGTAACAAGGAACTTTGTGTGTGTGTGTGAGTTCACTGAAAAAAGATTCAGTGTGGGTTTATGGTGAGTATGTGAATTGTGTGAGTGAGTGAAGAGGTGTTGACGGGGAAGAGCAACTAGAGTGCTCAGCGTAAATTAGTACACCCCCTTTGAAAAGTAACATCAATGAACACAAAAACAATTTTCAAAATGTTGACAAGACCAAATTTAATATAACATCTGTTTAACTTATAACATGAAAGTAAGGTTAATAATATAACTTAGATTCCACATTTTTCATTTTTACTCAAATAAGGGCCATGCAAAAATGAGTACACCCCACAACAAAAACTACTACATCTAGTACTTTGTATGGCCCCCATGATTTTTAATGACAGCACCAAGTCTTCTAGGCATGGAATGAACAAGTTGACAACATTTTGTTCATCGATCTTTTTCCATTCTTCAAGAATGACCTCTTTTAGAGACTGGATGCTGGATGGAGAGTGATGCTCAACATGTCTCTTCAGAATTCCCCACAGGTGTTCAATTGGGTTCAGATCAGGAGACATACTTGGCCACTGAATCACTTTCACCCTGTTCTTCTTCAGAAATCCAACAGTGGCCTTAGATGTGTGTTTAGGATCATTGTCATGTTGGAAAAGTGCATGACGACCAAGGGCACGGAGTGATGGTAGCATCTTCTCTTTCAGTATAGAGCAATACCTCTGTGAATTCATGATGCCATGAATGAAATGCAGCTCCCTGACACCAGCAGCACTCATGCAACCCCACATAAGGACACTGCCACCACCATGTTTCACTGTAGGCACCATGCATTTTTCTTTGTATTCTTCACCTTTGCGACGCCATACAGTTTTGAAGCCATCAGTTCCAAAAACATTTATCTTGGTCTCATCACTCCAGAGTATAGAGTCCCAGTAGTCTTCATCTTTGTCAGCATGGGCCCTGGCAAACTCTAGGTGGGCTTTTTTGTGCCTGGGCTTTAGGAGAGGCTTCCTTCGTGGATGGCACCCACGCATGCCATTCCTCTGCAGTGTACACCGTATTGTGTCACGAGAAATAGTCACCCTAGTTTGGCTTTCTACTTCCTTAGATAACTGCAGTGAACTTGCATGCCGATTTTCTTCGACCCTTCTCATCAGAAGACGCTGCTGTCGAGGTGGTAACTTTTATGGACGGCCTGGACGTCTCTGTGAGATGGTTGCAGTTCCATCTTTTTAAAATTTTTGTATCACTTTTGCTATAGTATTCTGAATGATTCTTGTAGCCTTCACCTTTGCGGTGTAAAGAAATGATTTTCTTTCTCTCGACATTTCTCTTCCATGTTAACAACATGAAATGGGATGGGAAGTAACACCCTTTTATAGTCAACAGTCTGCTGGACACCTGTGTAATGAATAATTAGACTCACCTGTGGTTGATTATTGTTAAATTAGACATTTGTAGTCTAAAATTTAGCTTTGCTCCAGAGACTTTGAGTGGGGTGTATTCATTTTTGCATCACCCTAATTTGAGTAAAACTGAAAATTTTGTTCTCTAAGTTATATTATTAACCTTACTTTCATGTTATAAGTTAAACATGTTAAATAAAACTTAGTCTTGTCAACATTTTGGAAATTGTTTTTGTGTTCATTGAGATATTGTTTAAAATGTTACTTTTCGAAGGGGGTGTACTCATTTACACTGAGCACTGTATATACTGAGCACCTACCCTACTAAGCTTCCATCTCAACACCTATAAATGTAACATGTTTTACCTGTACTATAGAATATCTAGGGCTGACAGCTGGCTCAACAGGGAGTCACAGAGAATCACCCTCTCAAACAGGGAGTCACACGGGAGTCACTCTCTCAAACAGGGAGTCACAGAGAATCACCCTCTCAAACAGGGAGTCACAGAGAATCACCCTCTCAAACAGGGAGTCACAGAGAATCACCCTCTCAAACAGGGAGTCACAGAGAGTCACCCTTTCAAACAGGGAGTCACACGGGAGTCACTCTCTCTCAAACAGGGAGTCACACGGGAGTCACTCTCTCTCAAACAGAGTCACCCTCTCAAACAGGGAGTCACACGGGAGTCACTCTCTCTCAAACAGAGTCACAGAGAGTCACCCTTTCAAACAGGGAGTCACACGGGAGTCACCCTCTCAAACAGGGAGTCACAGAGAGTCACCCTCTCAAACAGGGAGTCACAGAGAGTCACCCTCTCAAACAGAGAATCACAGGGAGTCACAGAGAGTCACAGGGAGTCACAGGGAGTCAGCCTCTCGGGCGCCCGTCTCATCTCACCAGCTGTCGTTCCACGACTATTTAATTAAAAAAAATGTTTTGGCCACTTTTCTTAAATATACAATTGAAGTCTACCTATCTAGAATCTGCGATTTAGAGTCTCCTATTTTGCACTGCCTATTTAAAATCTGCTGTTCTGAATCACCTATAGAGCCAGTTAATTAGAATTGCCTATT
Organism: Conger conger; assembly: GCF_963514075.1. Classification (NCBI taxonomy): domain Eukaryota; kingdom Metazoa; phylum Chordata; class Actinopteri; order Anguilliformes; family Congridae; genus Conger; species Conger conger. Next base: position 2,710,798 of record NC_083771.1, read on the forward strand.
TAGAAACGCCGATTTATAATTGCCTATTAATAACCTATTTACATACATCTAATATTTTGTACTGTCTATATACAATGGCCTGTGTAGAACCACCTGTTCTGGCCCACCTACATAGAATATTAGAACTGTCTACTGCCTATGGAATCAGTTATTTAGAACCGCCTATTTAAAAATGGCCTATTTACAATCTCCTATTTTCTGCCGCCTATTTAGAATGGACTATTAAGACGCACCTATTAAGAACAAAGAGTCCTAAAACTATTATGTCATTTAAGCATACTTCTATGATAAAATTCTAACTTCATTTTCAAAATAATCTAGTAAAAGTGGGTACTGAACTACCCATTTCATCATCCTCCTCTTCTTCATAATCTTTACCATTAAAACTAATTACTACTAAGATTACTATTCTTCTGTGCTAATCAATGTATGTCCTGTGGACTCATGGGGATTCACTTTAGCCGGTCGGGCCATGAAGGAAACCACTACATTTTCCTGAACCGTCATATTTTATTCTAAATTTATACTGATCATGTACCTGTCTATGGTCTATTACGGTGGCATTAAACCAACTGTTCCCTTTGCAGTGAAGGCATGTTTTACACGTTTGCCTAGTAATTTTGTGGGACTTTAAATGCTTGGAACTCTAACGACACCTAAACCAGCTCGCTTCCATCCCACATCTTGAGCTTTCAGGTGCTGTATAGCAGCATCCCTCAGAAACTATTCTGTGCAACTAAACCTACAGGTGCTGTAGAACATGTGTGTAAACCTACAGGTGCTGTAGAACATGTGTGTAAACCTACAGGTGCAGTAGAACATGTGTGTAAACCTACAGGTGCAGTAGAACATGTGTGTAAACCTACAGGTGCAGTAGAACATGTGTGTAAACCTACAGGTGCTGTAGAACATGTGTGTAAACCTACAGGTGCTGTAGAACATGTGTGTAAACCTACAGGTGTAGAACATGTCTCTAAACCTACAGGTGCTGTAGAACATGTGTGTAAACCTACAGGTGCAGTAGAACATGTGTGTAAACCTACAGGTGCAGTAGAACATGTCTCTAAACCGTCACTTTTTCACATGTAAACCTATGTATGTCAGGCTACGTGACAAAATGTATTTACTCCCAGCCCAACGTTTCTCCTCATCTACCTTCATTATATGGATTGAATAACAAAAAGACATGTTAAAGACACTGATCATAATCATTATAGGGGTTAGTGTAACTTGAGATCATGTTGAAGTGCCTTTCCACAAAACAAAATGGCAACTTGCCTCTACTGGCTTTCACTGGCAGGAAAGTGTCATATTCACTTTTCTGTGTCATTTAACCAGGGTACAAACACGCCAAGTCAATGTTGGAATCTAAAAATAATTCATGAAAATGTTTTATTTATATGATTTATTTGAAGTTGTTTCCAGTGTTTCTGTGTAACGTTACAACCGCCGACGAGTGACTGGTGTTTATTAGCTAACATTAGCTGCCCACAACATTTGTGAAAGCCTGTTATGTATGGGGGTATGTATGTGTGTGTGTGTGTGTGTGTGTGTATGTGTGTTATGTATGGGGGGGGGGGGGGGGTGTGTGTGTGTGTGTGTGGTGTTATGTATGGGTGTGTGTGTGTGTGTGTGTGTGTGTTTGTTATGTATGGGGGTATGTGTGTGTGTGTGTGTGTGTGTGTGTGTGTGTGTGTGTGTGTGTGGTGTTATGTATGGGTGTGTGTGTGTGTGTGTGTTATGTATGGGGGTATGTGTGTGTGAGTGTTATGTATGGGGGTATGGGTGTGTGTGTGTGTGAGTGTTATGTATGGGGGTATGTGTGTGTGTGTAGGGGAGTTTGTGTGTGTGTGTGTGTGTGTGTTATGTATGGGGGTATGTGTGTGTGTTATGTATGGGTGTGTGTGTGTGTGTTATGTATGGGGGTATGTGTGTGTGTGTGTTATGTATGGGTATGTGTGTGTGTGTGTGTGTTATGTATGGGTGTGTGTGTGTTATGTATGGGGGTATGCGTGTGTGTGAGTGTTATGTATGGGGGCATGGGTGTGTGTGTGTGTGTTATGTATGTGTGTGTGTGTGTGTTATGTATGGGGGTGTGTGTTTGTTATGTATGGGGGTATGTGTGTGTGTGTGTGTGTTATGTATGGGTGTGTGTGTGTTATGTATGGGGGTATGTGTGTGTGTGTGTGGGTGTTATGTATGGGGGTATGTGTGTGTGTGTGTGTGTGTGTTATGTATGGGGGTATGTGTCTGTGTGTGTGTGTTATGTATGGGGGTATGTGTGTGTGTGTGTGTGTGTTATGTATGGGGGTATGTGTGTGTGTGTGTGTTATGTATGGGGGTATGTATGTGTGTGTGTGTTATGTATGGGGGTATGTGTGTGTGTGTGTTATGTATGGGGGTATGGGTGTGTGTGTGTGTGAGTGTTATGTATGGGGGTATGTGTGTGTCTGTGTGTGTTATGTATGGGTGTGTGTGTGTTATGTATGGGGGTATGTGTGTGTGTGTGTGGGTGTTATGTATGGGGGTATGTGTGTGTGTGTGTGTGTGTGTTATGTATGGGGGTATGTGTCTGTGTGTGTGTGTTATGTATGGGGGTATGTGTGTGTGTGTGTGTGTGTTATGTATGGGGGTATGTGTGTGTGTGTGTGTTATGTATGGGGGTATGTATGTGTGTGTGTGTTATGTATGGGGGTATGTGTGTGTGTGTGTTATGTATGGGGGTATGGGTGTGTGTGTGTGTGAGTGTTATGTATGGGGGTATGTGTGTGTCTGTGTGTAGGGGAGTTTGTGTGTGTGTGTGTGTGTGTGTGTGTGTGTGTTATGTATGGGGGTATGTGTGTGTGTTATGTATGGGTGTGTGTGTGTGTTATGTATGGGGGTATGTGTGTGTGTGTTATGTATGGGTATGTGTGTGTGTGTGTGTGTGTTATGTATGGGTGTGTGTGTGTTATGTATGGGGGTATGCGTGTGTGTGAGTGTTATGTATGGGGGCATGGGTGTGTGTGTGTGTGTTATGTATGTGTGTGTGTGTTATGTATGGGGGTATGTGTGTGTGTGTTTGTTATGTATGGGGGTATGTGTGTGTGTGTGTGTGTGTGTGTGTGTGTGTTATGTATGGGGGTATGTGTGTGTGTGTGTGGGTGTTATGTATGGGGGTATGTGTGTGTGTGTGTGTGTTATGTATGGGGGTATGTGTCTGTGTGTGTGTGTTATGTATGGGGGTATGTGTCTGTGTGTGTGTGTTATGTATGGGGGTATGTGTGTGTGTGTGTGTGTGTGTGTGTGTGTGTGTGTGTGTGTTATGTATGGGGGTATGTGTGTGTGTGTGTGTTATGTATGGGGGTATGTATGTGTGTGTGTGTGTTATGTATGGGGGTATGTGTGTGTGTGTGTGTGTGTGTGTGTGTGTGTGTGTTATGTATGGGGGTGTGTGTGTGTATGTGTGTGTTATGTATGGGTGTGTGTGTGTGTGTGTGTGTGTGTGTGTGTGTTATGTATGTGTGTGTGATTTGCACTTTGTTGTACGTAGCTCTGGATAAGAGCGTCTGCTATATGCCACGTAATGTAACGTAATGTAATGTATGGGGGTATGTGTGTGTGTGTGTGTGTGTGTGTGTGTGTGTGTGTGTGTTATGTATGGGGGGTATGTGTGTGTGTGTGTGTGTGTGTGTGTGTGTGTGTGTGTGTGTGTGTTATGTATGGGTGTGTGTGTGTGTGTGTGTGTATGTGTTATGTATGGGGGGTATGTGTGTGGTTCCAGTCTCGTCCTGCAGGTGTACCCTGCACTGATTACCAACCCGCCACACCTGCCATAGGCTGGAGTATATAAACTCCTCCAAATGCTGTCTCTCTGTCCTGGTAGCCAGCTCTGCAGCAGCAGGGCCGTCAACCGTCACCGGTTTGATCATTTCATAGTTCCTGTGTTATAATGAATGTAGTTATTTTCAATCGCATTAACTGTGTCTGTTTCCCTTATGTTATATTCCCTGAGTCAGGGTTGTAACATATTTGGGGCTCGTCCGGGATTTTCCGGGGGCATTGTATGTGTTTTGAGTATTTTCTCCTAGATTTTCTGATTGTTTGTTTAGTGGAGTGCTGAGGCTGCATGGTCTCTTTTCCTCTGGTGAGTACAGTTGCTTTGAGTGCTGTTAATTGAGTTGGGGATCTCTCGGGTTAGGTAGGAGTGATCCAGCTGGATTGAAACATTCAGTCCTTCCTACAGGTCACTCTTTTGTTGTTTTCCTTTGTTATTTTCAAGGCAAATCCCAGGTGGAGACTTGTCTCTGTTGGGGGTAGGCGGTTCAGGCCCATATTGCTCCTAACGTTTGCTTTTAAAGTGGCCTGGCACGCCTCAGAAGATAGGCAGGGACTTGTGGGGATTGCTCATGGACTATAAAAACTGTATTGTTGAAACTGCACTCATGTCACTGTGCTTGCTAGAGGGGGGGGAGTGGTTAAGTTAGGTGAGTTTAGTGTCCTATTCAGTAGGCATTATGTTTGTGTCCATGATCCAAATTTTTTTGTAGCAGTTTTTGGGAGGCTCTAGCGACGTATAGCGTCTTGGTAGAATAGGTTACCCTGAGTTTTGTAGTGTCTTGAGCTTCGACACTTATGATTACTAATGAGTTCCATGTGGGAGATAATGTACCGCTTCCTGAGTGAGTGTGAGTGTGAGTGTGAGTACACCTGTAGTACCTTCCCCATCCAGTAGGGGTCACAAGAGTGTCTGTTCAGTTCCCATCGTTTAGTCAGAGTTGGATAAATAGATTGAACATACGCAACCGCTGGATTATAGAATAAAAATAACGCGCTTAAGGTAGCTTCGTTTGCAATGGAGCTCTGGTGTTTGTGTGTGAAAGCTGAATCTAGCGATGACCAGCTAAATCCACCTGAGCTGAAACATCATTTTTCATACTCAATATGTTTGTCTGCCACTCCCTGTGGCTTGTTTTTTTTATTTTTTTTATTATAGTAAAATGCAGAATAGAAAAATATACAAGACCCGCTTAAAAGTGAAGAAAATCAAAACAATACAGCCAAAATACTGATTTTTCATAAACCCAAAAATGCAAGGCCTCTTTATTTAGCATTTCTAACCGTGGGGCGGCCTGTTGCGTAGTGGTTAAGGTATGTGACTGGGACCCACAAGGTCGGTGGTTTGGGCCCTTAAGCAAGGCCCTTAACCCTGCATTGCTCCAGGGGAGGATTGTCTCCTGCTTAGTCTAATCAACTGTACGTCGCTCTGGATAAGAGCGTCTGCCAAATGCCAATAATGTAATGTAATGTAATGTAATGTAATAATGGTACTTGTTTCGGTGAGTAATCTTAGTAGCTGGTATAGCTGATGGGTAATATCTAGTTCTACTTGTGTATGGTTGACGTTTGGTCAACATTTGGTTAACTTTGGTTGACATTTAGTTAACAGAGAGCATTTCAGTCAGGCTGCTGTGTGTAGCTGTAGGCCACTTTAGTATGGACACTTGGATTTGTGCAGTAGTTCCCCTTTAAGTAGGCACTCCTGTGCTAGTGATGTGGCCATTCTCCCTTGATTAAAACTGGCATCATCATTTGGGTGCTATAATTTGGGGCACTCTGCCAAATAGGGTCAGTCAGGTCTTTTGTGTATGTTTCCTGAGTTTGTACAGGTGAAACTCGAAAAATTAGAATATCATGCAAAAGTTCATTTATTTCAGAAATTCAACTAAAAAGGTGAAACTAATATATCATATAGACTCATTACATGCAAAGTGAGATATTCCAAGCCTTTATTTCTTATATTTTTGATGATTATGGCTTAAAGCTTATGAAAACCCCAAATTCAAAATCTCAGAAAATTAGAATATTGTGGAAAGGTTCAATATTGTAGGCTCAAAGTGTCACACTCTAATCAGCTAATTAATCCAAAACACCTGCAAAGGGTTCCTGAGCCTTTAAATTGTCTCTCAGTGTGGTTCAGTAGAATTCACAATCACAAGGAGGGAAAGCCTCAAAAGGTAATTGCAAGAGAAGTTGGATGTTCTCAAAGTGCTATATCAAAGCACATTAATAGAAAGTTAAGTGGAAGGAAAAAGTGTGGAAGAAAAAGGTGCACAAGCAGCAGGGATGACCGCATCCTGGAGAGGATTGTCAGGAAAAGGCCATTCAAAAGTGTGGGAGAGCTTCACAAGGAGTGGACTGGGGCTGGAGTTGATGCATCAAGAGCCACCACACACAGACGGATCCTGGACATGGGCTTCAGATGTCGTATTCCTCTTGTGAAGCCACTCCTGAATAACAAACAACGCCAGAAGCGTCTTACCTGGGCTAAAGAAAAAAAAGAACTGGTCTGTTGCTCAGTGGTCCAAAGTCCTCTTCTCTGATGAGAGCAAATTTTGCATCTCATTTGGAAACCAAGGTCCCAGAGTCTGGAGGAAGAATGGAGAGGCACACAATCCATGTGAAGTTTCCACAGTCAGTGTTGATTTGGGGAGCCATGTCATCTGCTGGTGTTGGTCCACTGTGCTTTATTAAGTCCAGGGTAAACGCAACCGTCTACCAGGAAATTTTAGAGCACTTCATGGTTCCTTCAGCAGACAAGCTTTATGGAGACGCTGACTTTATTTTCCAGCAGGACTTAGCACCTGCCCACACTGCCAAAAGTACCAAAACCTGGTTCAATGACCATGGGATTACTGTGCTTGATTGGCCAGCAAACTCACCTGACCTGAACCCCATAGAGAATCTATGGGGCATTGCCAAGAGAAAGATGAGAGCCAGGAGACCGAACAATGCAGAAGAGCTGAAGGCTGCTATTGAAGCATCCTGGTCTTCTATAACACCTCAGCAGTGCCACAGGCTGATCGCATCCATGCCACGCCGCATTGAGGCAGTAATTCGTGCAAAAGGGGCCCAAACCAAGTACTGAGTACATATGCATGATTATACTTTTCAGAGGGCCGTCATTTCTGTATTTAAAATCCTTTTTTGATTGATTACATGTAATATTCTAATTTTCAGAGATTTTTCATAAGCTGTAAAGCATAATCATCAAAATTATAGCAAATAAAGGCTTGAAATATCTTGCTTTGCATGTAATTTGTCTATGTAATATATTAGTTTCACCTTTAAAGTTGAGTTATTGAAATAAATGAACTTTTGCACGATATTCAAATTTTTCGAGTTTCACTTGTATTGTGTGTTGTGTTTAAGTTCCTCTAAAATGGCAACTATTGAGGACTTCATTCTTAATCCTTCTGAATAGGTGTTGGCCTACTTCACTAAGGATCAGCTCTTAAAATTAGCGGACCATTACAAAATAGAGATTAGCAGCAGTGAGCGGCGCCTTAAGGACAGCATACATTAATGTTATGTAATGTTATGTAATGTACTGTACTGTAATGTAATGTAATGTAATGTAAATGTAGTGTTGTGTAGTGTAATGTAGTGTAGTGTAATGTAATGTAATGATACTGGTTGACAGTGGTGTTCTTAAGACCAAGACTGTGGAGCCGCCTGTTTCCTTACAACCTAGTTCCTCACCACCCGGCGAGGCTGACTGAGTTAAGGCTCAAGGAGTTTCAACTGAAAGAGAAAATGATGTACTTGGAACATGAACGTTTCTTAAAGGAGTTGGTGTTCAAACGGGCAGCTAAAGAGGCAGGTTGGGTCCCCCTTTCGCAGAGAAAGATGTTGAGAAATATTTTCCTCATTTTGAAAGGGTAGCTACCACTCTGAAATGGCCCAATGATGTCTGGACCCTCCTGTTGCAGTGTGTTCTAGTTGGTAAGGCTACGAGAAGCATATTCCTCTGTCTGGTGCAAAGTGGTGATTATGAGGGCGTTAAAGGCGCCATCATGAGAGTTTATGAGCTTGTGCCAAAAGCCTATTGACCGCTTCAGAAGCCAACGTTGGACTGACAGTCAGACATGTTGAGTTTGTGAAGGAAAAGGAGAATCTGCTGGATAGATGGGGCATGTCTCAATGGGGCGGAGACTAGAGAGCAGCTTAGACCGCTGATTCTTTTAGAGGAATTTAAAAATTGTGTTCCAGTAATTATGTCTACCTATCTGAATGAGCAAAAACTGAAAAGGCTAGATGAAGCTGCTGATTAGTTTGTGTTGACTCACAAGCTTGACTTTATAGACAAGCAAGAATCTAGAAGGACAACATCCTGGCTGATGCCTTGTCTAGTTCGTGAGTTGCCTTAAAAAATGTATATTTTGGAGATATTTGGTTTTGTTTATTTGGGTTGTTGTGAACAACCATATTAAGGAGGGGGATGTTATGTATGGGGGATGTGGTTCTAGTCTTGCCCTGTAGGTGGAGCCAGGAGGTGTGCCCTGCGCTGATTACCAACCTGCCTCACCTGCCATAGGCTGCAGTATATAAACTCCTCCACATGGTCTCTCTCTCTCCTCTCTCTCATCTCTCTCTCTCTCTCTCTCTCTCTCTCTCTCCTCTCTCTCTCTCTCTCTCTCTCTCTCTCTCTCTCTCTCTCTCTCTCTCTCTCTCTCTCTCTCTCTCTCTCTCCCTCTCTCTCTCTCTCTCTCTCTCTCTCTCTCTCTCTCTCTCTCTCTCTCTCTCTCTCTCTCTCTCTCTCTCTCTCTCTCTCTCTCTCTCTCTCTCTCTCTCTCTCTCTCCTCTCTCTCTCTCTCTCTCCTCTCTCTCAAGTGGCTTTATTGGCCTGACCATTTTCCATTTACAGTGTTGCCAAAGCATTGTTGTATTAAAATAAAAATATAATAACAACAGTAGTGATAATAAAAATTAAAAATAATAATAATATTAATAATAATAATACATTACATTACATTACATTATTGGCATTTGGCAGACGCTCTTATCCAGAGCGACGTACAACAAAGTGCATACCCATAACCAGGGATAAGTTCGCTGAAAGACCCTAGAGGTAAGTACAATTTCAACTGCTACCTGTACAACAAAGATAAGGACAAGGGCCATTTCTTTTTTTTTTCTTTTTTTTTGAACAAACAAACAAACAAACAAACAAGAGCAAAAGTGACCAAAGTTAACTATCCAAACACTGCTTACCTAGCCAACTAAAAATACCGATACACAAAGCAAGTCACAGAGACAACAATTAAGGTTCACAGGGAGGTAGGGAGGGATGGGGAGAGGTGCTGCTTGAAGAGGTGCGTCTTCAGCTTGCGCTTGAAGGTGGGGAGAGATTCTATAGTTCTGACCTCAACGGGGAGTTCGTTCCACCACCGTGGAGCCAGAACAGACAGTAGTCGTGAGCGTGAGGTGGAGGTTCTGAGAGGGGGAGGTGCCAAGCGGCCTGTGGAGGCTGAACGAAGAGGTCTGGCAGGGGTGTAGGGTCTGATGATTTTTTGCAGATGAGCTGGGGAAGACCCTTTAACTGCTTGGAAGGCTAGCACCAATGTTTTGAATATGATGCGAGCCATGACAGGCAGCCAGTGGAGGGAAGTAAGCAGGGGGGTGACGTGTGAGTATTTGGGAAGGTTGAAGACCAGACCAGCTGCTGCATTCTGGATGAGTTGGAGGGGTCTGATGGCGGACGCTGGGAGGCCAGCCAAGAGGGAATTGCAGTAGTCCAGGCGGGACAGAACCATCGCTTGGACCAGGAGCTGGGTCGAGTAGGGGGTGAGAAAGGGGCAGATTCTCCGTATGTTGTAGAGGAAGAACCTGCAAGACCGGGTCACCGCCGCAATGTTCTCGGAAAGGGACATTCTGCTGTCCATCACCACGCCGAGGTTCCTTGCACTGGGTGACGGCGTGAGTGTGGTATCCCCGAGAGAAATGGAGAGATCCAGATGGGGAGAGGTATTAGTAGGGATGAATATCATTTCAGTTTTACCTGGGTTGAGCTTTAGATGGTGGTTGTCCATCCAGCTCTGGATGTCCCTCAGGCAAGCAGAGATATGGGCTGAAACCTGCGTATCAGACGGCGGGAACGAGACGAAGAGTTGGGTATCGTCCGCATAGCAGTGGTAGGATAGCCCATGTGCAGTGATCACAGGGCCAAGGGAGCGAGTGTAGAGAGAAAAAAGAAGCGGGCCAAGGACTGAGCCCTGGGGAACTCCTGTGGCGAGGGGCCGAGGTGTCGATACCGAACCAGCCCAGGCAACCTGGAAGGAGCGACCAGAGAGGTAGGACTCAATCCAGTCCAGGGCTGTGCCACAGATGCCCGTTGCTGATAGGGCGGACAGGAGGATGGAGTGATCCACAGTGTCGAAGGCAGCAGAGAGATCTAGAAGAATGAGGATAGAGGAGAGGGAGGCTGCTCGTGCGGCATGAAGTGACTCACTGACGGAGAGGAGCGCAGTCTCTGTCGAGTGGCCCGATCTGAAGCCAGACTGATGGGGGTCTAGCAGGTTGTTGTTAGAAAAGAAAGAAGAAAGTTGAGTAGAAGCAGCTCGTTCTATAATAATAATGACAGTGAAGACAGAACAATAACAACCAGCAGACAACTATCAACAACGGTGCTGGTTATAGGAACAGACAGATATGAACACACACAGGGTGGAGATCCAGTAGATTTGGAACTACACACTGCCCCTCGCATCATGGCAGGCTTTGACAAACTGGGCCGCCAGAGGAGCTGTTTGCCCCTCTCCCAGTATTATAGCCAGTTTACCTGTGTTGCTTAATGAGTCTAAATCAGGTATTATTTTAGAAAGTTTTTCGAAAAAGTGGGCTCTTTTGTGAATTTATCACAATGAAGGAGAAAGTGCATCTCTGTCTCAACCTCACTAGTCGTGCAGTGACCACAAATGCGTTGGTCTCTTGGCAGCCATGATTTTTTGTATCTGCCTGTCTCAATTGCTAGGCTGTGGTCACTGAGCCTGTATTTGGTAAGGATTTGCCTCTGCTTTCTTTGACAGTGTAAAAATACTCCGCTAATTCCTAATCTCTCTTTAGGTTGAGGTAACATTCTAATTTGGATTGTGATTTGGTTTGGTTACTCCAATGTTCCAGATATGTTTTCTTACTTTGTTTCATAATTTGGGTAATTTTTGTTTGATTTTGGAAAGCAGTGTTGGTCTGAGAATCATGGGTTAGTGTGTTAGTTAACCTCAGAACCAACTGGCAAAGGGGACTGGTTTTAGGGCTGATCTCTTGGGTTTTGTATGCTTGAAACTTTATGGTGTTCTCAGCACTAGATTTTAGGTGGATCCAGAATTTTAAGGATCTTTTTTGTATGTTTAATGCCAATGGGAATCTGCCTAATTCTGTCCTGCATGCATTTGTGGGTGTTTTCCTTTGGATTCTGAGAATGTTTCTAATAAATTCTGCATGCAGGGATTCAGTGGGATGTTTATCCCATCTAGTGTAATCTAGCTTACTGAGTGGACCCCATACCTCGCATCCATATAATGCAATTGGCATTATGACACTGTCGAATATTTTGCACCAGATTTGAATTGGGATTTGTATTTTATGGAAATTCCTTTTGATGGCATAGAGAGCTCTACGAGCTTTATCTTTTAGTGCATTCACTGCAAGGTCAAAGCTTCCTGAGGCACTGAGTTTCAGGCCTAGATAATCATAACATAAAGAATGCTCTAGAGCGGTGCTTCCTAGAGTGAAAAGGTGTCTGCCTGCCTGTGATCTGGCTTTCTTTTGGAAGATCACAATCTTTGTTTGGGCCAAATTAACTGTCAGTAGCCCTTGTTCAGAGGGCGAGAGCAGCACCAGGTCATCCACAAAGAGCAGAAATGTAACTTCCGTATTGTTCAGGGGGAGTCCAGGAGCTGTAGATTGTTCCAATACCACCGCTAACTCATTGATGTAGATATTGAACAGAGTTGGACTCAAGGACTCTCACCCCACGCCCCTGAGTGAAGTATTCTGTTCTGCTGTTATCAATTTACAGCATTTTTGTTGTCCATATACATAGATTGGATTAAATCATAGAATTTACCCCCTACACCGCTTTGCAAAATTTTATAAAATAATCCATTGTGCCAAATTGAGTCGAATGCTTTCTTAAAGTCTACAAAGCATGCAAAGATTTTCTGTTGTTTTTTTGTAAAACATGGGTGTTAATTAGGGTGTGTAGGGTGTAAATGTGGTCAGTAGTTTGATGTTTTAGTAGGAAGCCAATCTGACCATTACTCAAGACATTGTGCTTGATAATGAAGGCCTGTATACGGGTGTTCAGAATACAGCAGAAAACCTTCCCCAGGTTACTGTTCACACAGATGCCTCGGTAGTTATTGGGGTCGAATTTGTCTCCACTCTTAAATATTGGGGATATAAGCCCCCTGTTCCAGACCTCAGAAAAGCAGCCAGCTTGTAGAACAAGGTTAAATAGTTTTAGGATGACCCTGTGCATTTCAGGGGTGCTGTGCTTCAGCATTTCTGTTTTTATATTGTCAGGTCCACATGCTTTGTTGGGTTTGAGGTTTAGGAGTGCATCTGCCAATTCCTCCGACGTGATGTCGTAGTCGAGGGGGTTTTGATGGTCTTCAATGACTTTTTCGAGTGTGTGTAGTTTTTGTGTTATAATTTGCTGGCCAATTGTGAGGTTATCGGGAGGGATTTTCTCATAAAGTTGAATGAAATAGTTCCTCCATACCTCTCCATCTTTTAGTGGTAGCTCTTGTCTTTGTTTTGGTTTCAGTGTGTTCCACTTTTCCCAGAACTGATTTTGATTGATGGAGCTTTCAATTTCTTCAAGTGTTGCATTATAGTGAGTTAGTTTTTTCTTTTGAATCATATGCTTATATTCTTTAGGTTTTTTACAGTAGTTTTGTCTCATCTCTGAATTGTCTGGTTTCCGGTGTTTTTGATTGGACAATTGTCTGAGATTTTTTCTCATCATCTCACACTCCTTATCAAACCATTGTTCTTTGTGGACTTTATTTTTGGGTTTGGGGTTACCTCTGGAGAGGTTTGCTTTTTGTGAAATTGTTTGATATAATTCATTTACCAGATTTACTGCTGTTTTAACAGCTTGTGGATGTGGATCAAATTTTGTTAGTAAAAAAACTGTTAATTTTATTCGTAATTTTGATAGAGTTGGATGCATTGATGAATTCAGACACACTGTCAGATGTTCATTTATAGGATGGTTTGAGTTTCATTAATTTCTTTGGGTTTGTTTTGACTTGCATCATTCTTTTCAGGTATATATTGATTTGACAGTGATCTGAAAGCGGAAGCTGTGGTCTCACAGTAAATGCGTTGATGGAGGAAGGGTCCATGTCAGTAATTGCATAGTCAACTACACTAGACCCAAGAGCTGAGCAGTACGTGAACCGACCTAATGAGTCCCCTTTCATCCTACCATTCAGAAAATACAGGCCTAGGCCTCGACAGAGGTGCACCACTTACCATATTGGTTGATGACAGAGTCAGGGTTGTGTCTAGGGTTTGCTGGGTTTTCTAAGTTTGGTGACATGATAAATTTGTTTTCTTTTGCACTAATTTCAACAATTTCATTTTCCAGGCCGGTTCTGGCATTGAAATCTCCACAGAGCAGCTTTCTTAGCAGCTTTCTTTTCTCAGCTTTCTTTCTTAGTTCTGTTTTACATCAAGTTTCCAAAAGGAAAACAATATCTTGGGTTTTGATGTTGAGTAAAAAGGATTAAGACTCTTGACTCCAAATGCTGATGAATAAATCCCTTGGATGTTCCAGGAGCTTATGGAAAAGGATTTCAACATGTATAGATTTGTTTGGTTTTAGAGTAGTCTAAGGAAAATATTTAAGAGAAAAGGAGAAAAAGGTAGGCTGCAGGTAAGTTACACATTACACATTTGAGCATACATTATACTGTACAATTTTTTTTTTTTACAGTTTAGCTCAATTTTTGGAAGATGAGATGAAGAAGTTGTCTCACCTCTCCGATGTCTGTACAGACAGGGTGTTTTTTACCTTGGAGAATGTCTGAGTAGGTTGGATTGTGCTGTGAGTGACAGCTGTCCAGCAGAACACAGTCCTCATATGAGCTGGTGGTGTGGAAGGCCCTTCGGTGGGAGCACAGTTCAGCTTGGCTGGGTCCTGCGTTGTTGGGCTGCGGGGTGCTGGGGTGAGCATTCTTGGGTTGAGCTGGGCTGGGCTGTGTCCTGCTAGCCTGGGTCTTATTGGGCTGGGCCCTGGTGGTTTGGGCTGGTTTGGTCAGGGTTCTGGTGGGATAAGTTCCACTGCGCCGGGTTCGGTTGGTCTGCTGGTGAGTGTGATGGACTCCACTGGGGTTGGGTTCCTGTTGTCTGTCGCCGGGTGAGATCGCCTGGCTGGGTCGGAAAAAAGGGGAGGTTCTGCCTAGAGTTGCATCTTTCAGGTCTTTTGCCAGTTGTCTGACTGCGTTACTTGTTAGGTGCACATCGTCATAGAGATGTTCCTCAGACGGAGATGGATGCTGGGCAATGCGAGTGTTTGGGATTTCTGAACAGTATGACCATATGTCTTGGTTGATCTTGTTGATCAAGTCTTTGGGGAAGTCTTTCCTGTGGAGGAGTGATGAAATTATGATGTTTGCAGTTGGGAATTGTTCATGGGCCTTCTCTGCCATAATTTTTATTGACTCTGCCACTGTTTCTCTCTTTGATCTCAGGTTGTTGGTTCCTGTATTACATTACATTACATTATTGGCATTTGGCAGACGCTCTTATCCAGAGCGACGTACAACAAAGTGCATACCCATAACCAGGGATAAGTTCGCTGAAAGACCCTAGAGGGAAGTACAATTTCAACTGCTACCTGTACAACAAAGATAAGGACAAGGGCCAATTTTTTTTTTTTATTTTTTTTTTTTTTGAACAAACAAACAAACAGAGCAAAAGTGACCAAAGTTAACTATCCAAACACTGCTTACCTAGCCAACTAAAAATACCGATACACAAAGCAAGTCACAGAGACAACAATTAAGGTTCACAGGGAGGTAGGGAGGGATGGGGAAAGGTGCTGCTTGAAGAGGTGTGTCTTCAGCTTGCGCTTGAAGGTGGGGAGAGATTCTATAGTTCTGACCTCAACGGGGAGTTCGTTCCACCACCGTGGAGCCAGAACAGACAGTAGTCGTGAGCGTGAGGTGGAGGTTCTGAGAGGGGGAGGTGCCAAGCGGCCTGTGGAGGCTGAACGAAGAGGTCTGGCAGGGGTGTAGGGTCTGATGATTTTTTGCAGATAAGGGGAAGACCCTTTAACTGCTTGGAAGGCTAGCACCAATGTTTTGAATTTGATGCGAGCCATGACAGGCAGCCAGTGGAGGGAAGTAAGCAGGGGGGTGACGTGTGAGTATTTGGGAAGGTTGAAGACCAGACGAGCTGCTGCATTCTGGATGAGTTGGAGGGGTCTGATGGCGGACGCTGGGAGGCCAGCCAAGAGGGAATTGCAGTAGTCCAGGCGGGACAGAACCATCGCTTGGACCAGGAGCTGGGTCGAGTAGGGGGTGAGAAAGGGGCGGATTCTCCGTATGTTGTATAGGAAGAACCTGCAAGACCGGGTCACCGCCGCAATGTTCTCGGAAAGGGACAGTCTGCTGTCCATCACCACGCCGAGGTTCCTTGCACTGGGTGACGGCGTGAGTGTGGTATCCCCGAGGGAAATGGAGAGATCCAGATGGGGAGAGGTATGAGCAGGGATGAATATCATTTCAGTTTTACCTGGGTTGAGCTTTAGATGGTGGTTGTCCATCCAGCTCTGGATGTCCCTCAGGCAAGCAGAGATACGGGCTGAAACCTGCGTATCAGACGGCGGGAACGAGACGAAGAGTTGGGTATTGTCCGCGTAGCAGTGGTAGGATAGCCCATGTGCAGTGATCACAGGGCCAAGGGAGCGAGTATAAAGAGAAAAAAGAAGTGGGCCAAGGACTGAGCCCTGGGGAACTCCTGTGGCGAGGGGCCAAGGTGTCGATACCAAACCAGCCCAGGCAACCTGGAAGGAGCGACCAGAGAGGTAGGACTCAATCCAATCCAGGGCTGTGCCACAGATGCCCGTTGCTGACAGGGCAGACAGGAGGATGGAGTGATCCACAGTGTCGAAGGCAGCAGAGAGATCTAGAAGAATGAGGACAGAGGAGAGGGAGGCTGCACGTGCGGCATGGAGCGACTCACTGACGGAGAGGAGCGCAGTCTCTGTCGAGTGGCCCGATCTGAAGCCAGACTGATGGGGGTCTAGCAGGTTGTTGTTAGAAAAGAAGGAAGAAAGTTGAGTAGAAGCGGCTCGTTCTATAGTTTTAGAAATGAAAGGAAGAAGAGATACCGGGCGGTAGTTCTGGATGATGGAGGGATCCAGGGTAGGCTTTTTTAGCAGCGGAGTGATGTGGGCCCTCTTGGAGGATGCCGGAAAACAGCCGGAAGACAGGGAGGAGTTGACAAGGGAGGTGACAAATGGGAGAATGTCAGGTGTGATAGTTTGGAGAAGAGAAGAGGGGATAGGGTCAAGGGCACAGGTTGTAGGGCGGTGGCAGAGCAGGAGTTGAGAAACATCAGAGTCTGTAAGGGGGGAGAAAGTGGAAAAGGAAGGGATGGGCCTAGAGGGGGGATTATGATGTTTTGTGGGTCAAAAAGAGTGGAGGGGCAGAGAACTTTGTGAGCGGATTCTGTGGTGGGGCACCAAAATTTTGCTACTCTGTGGGTGGGAAACAGTTTCAAGGGGTCAAGGAACCGTCCATTAGAGTCCATGAGTAGGGCTGTTTTTGTGGCTGGCCGATCTTGTACAGCAGGTGAGGTAGTCTCTGTCGAGGGAGCAGTCGGCATTGGCAGGAGTGGAGTGGTCTCTGCGGTAGGTGTGGGCATGACTGGGGAGGTGAGCAGGGGTGAGGCTGCAGAGGTAGACTGGGGCGTGAGTGTGGCTGGTGATGCCGGTTGGGTTGGGAAAGCAGGTAGAGTGGGTTTGGTGGTGGGACTGTGTCCATCCACTGAAATTCTGTTCCTGCTGGTGTCTGGGTTGCTCTCTGACAGTGAGGCTGTAATTGTTGAGTTGGTGGTTAGGCTGGTAAGCTGTTCAGTAAGGCCCTGGATGATGTTGTGTTTCTGTTCTAAGGACATTTTCACTTGTGCCAATTCAGTGTTTAGGCTGCTGTTTTGTTCCTTCAAGTTGTTCATTCTTAATTCAAGGTTTTTTATTTTGAGTTCATTTTCCTGTTTAAAATTTTTTAATTCTTCCTTCAGCTGTTTAATAGTGTCACTGTCTATCAGTTGACTTTCCATCTCTACAAACGACAGGCACTCCTGGATCCTCTGCACTGACACTGTCCTGGGTGTCTCAGGAGAGTGAGGGAGAGTGGCCACGTGTGGAGAAGGGGCAGGGGCAGAGGGAGGGGCAGGGGCAGAGGGAGGGGCAGAGGGAGAGGAAGAGGGAGGGGCAGAGGGAGGGGCAGAGGCAGGGGCAGAGGCAGAGGGAGGGGCAGGGGCAGAGGGAGGGGCAGAGGCAGGGGGAGGGGCAGGGGCAGAAGGAGGGGCAGGGGGAGGGGCAGAGGGAGGGGGAGAGGCAGAGGGAGAGGCAGAGGGAGAGGCAGAAGGAGGGGGGGAGGGGGCTTTGAGTTCTCTGCTGTTGCTGCTGCAGAGGAGACAGTGGGTTTGACTTTCTCTACCTGGGTTTTAAGTTTTGGAAAGTCTCTTTCAAATTGCCCCAGGTTTGACTCTGATCCCTGGACCATCACTGTTCCATTGTTGTACAAGTTGACATTGAATTTTGGCTTAGAATCCAAATAAAGTTGCCTCATTGCTTTGTTCCCAGCCATTTTGAAAGCTTTGTTGTAGGAACTAAGGGTCTGGTGCCATTCTTCTGGATGATTAGTAAAGAACACCAGATCTACCTTTGTTTTCCTACCATTAAGGACCATGAAGTCTGCTATTAAGGTTTCTGGAGAGTCTCTTAGTACCTGTTCCTTGTATTTCTTTCTCTGAGCTTCACTAGTGGCTGTGGCTGGGTAGCTGACAGCAAGGCTACTGAGGCTCCGCCCCTTTAATGTATCCATTTCCAACTGTCATGGAATGTTGACAGTGGCACACACTGTGGCAGTTGGTCTGCCTGCAGCTTTTATCACAGATAGCCTTATTAGCTGCTAACTTTAAATGACTTAGTTTGTGGCTTACCTCCTCCCAAATTATGTTGTTTTAATGTTCATTTGGTGGTCTTGTCAGGGTTCTTGTTGAGGGTGCCTCCCTGTGTTGACAGTTGATGGGTTTTTTTTGTATATTCCTTTGGTAGTTTCTTTGGTGGCTTCTTAGTGAAAAGTTAGCCAAAACAGAGCCAGATTTCTTCTTTTACAGATATACAAAAATCGAAGTTTCCTGGAAAAAACTTACTCAGTATGTCCCCATAGTCTTCATCTTCATTTTTATACCTTTAGTTCTTTAGACTAATCTCTTAACCAGTAGTTTAATACATGTTTATGAGGAGCTCATATTTTGCTTGTCTCTGTCTCTGTCAAATTGCTTTATTGGCATGACAAAACTTGCATTTGTATTGCCAAAGCATGGCAAGGAACATGTTAAAACAGGTGAAAATAACACAGTAATATGATTATATATATAAAAAAATAAAAATAAAACAGGATAATAATTAACAATAATTAATCTATATATACATACACATATAGATTGTGGTAACCCGCTGGTAGAGAGAGAGAGAGAGAGAGAGAGAGAGAGAGAGAGAGAGAGAGAGAGAGAGAGAGAGAGAGAGAGAGAGAGAGAGAGAGAGAGAGAGAGAGAGAGAGAGAGAGAGAGAGAGAGAGAGAGATGAGAGAGAGAGAGAAGAGAGAGAGAGAGAGAGAGAGAGAGAGAGAGAGAGAGAGAGAGAGAGAGAATTGGTGGGAAAAAATTAATTATTATAATTTTTTCTTTTTTTTTCTTTTTTTTCCCAGTGCTGGTGCCTTCAGGGCACTTCTTTAGTGTCCAGAACAAACGAAAAACATTCCCTTCTCACACACGGGAATCGGGTCAGCAAAAAGGAAAAAAAAAAGGCAAACTAGAAAATAAGTCCATGCTCAAAAAATTAGGGATTTCAAAAACGGTAAACGGTAAATTAAGGCGGACTTCAGGCGGCGGGATTCACTCGCTCGTGTCCGCTGTGGGGCCGTTATCTCTCTGTGGTGTCCCGGCCTCGGGAGTCCGCTTCCCCCGCCTAGTCGTCTAGAATTTAAACGAACAGGTTAGTTGGCTTCTAGCCGGATTGATGGGCTCACGTGACTTTCACTCGTTTGCACTGGCTCTGTGTGTCTCCTCTCGTTCGCCCCTGAGCCCCGCTCTGCTCCCGAGTTCGCCCTTTTGTAGGATGTTGCTCTCCCCTCCAACTCGGTGCAGCTGTGCCTGGTTGATTAGAGAGGTTAGTGGCGTGCATTCCGCACGCGTTTCGGTGGTGCTAACCTTGGTGCTGACTCTTTTCAGGCGCGGCTCTCTCCAAGGTGCCGATCCCTTAAATACGTCCACGGGAAATATTCCCCGCGAATTACTTTCCCCAGCTCCTGGCGCAGTCGCACAGCCCGCTCCCCTTCAGTGGTGTACTGATCTCGATCGGGCCACCACAACATGCACATGCATATTCATACACACATATATACACATACACACATACATAGGTAAATTCAATATGTGAGTGTGAGTCAATTGTAGAATTATATGTTTGTTTTGTCAGTCACTGTCTCTGAGTATGTGACATTCAGACACATATTTTACTGCAATATGTGCAGTTGGGTCCCTCCCCCAAGACTATTGGCAGTTGGTTGCTCTCTTCTAGAAGTTGGGGATATGTTTTTTAAATTTATTAAAATATTTTTATCTGATATTTGTATTTTTCACATTTTAGGTTGTGGTCACTGAGTCTGTGCTTGGTAAGGAGTCGTCTCTGCTTCATATCTCGGACAGTCACAATATATTCAGCCAATTTGTATTCTCGTTTTAGGGCCAGGTAGCAAGTAAGCTTGTTTTGTGTTTTGGTTTGGTTGTTCCAATGTTCCAGATAAATGGTTTTATTTTGTTTAGCAATTTGGTTTATTCTGATTTGTGTTTGTGAAGCAGTGCTGGTCTGAGAGATGTTCTTGTTAGATGTGAGATGATTAGTTAGTCTCAGTACCAGCTGACTTAGTGGACTCTTTTCAGGGTTCAGCTCTTGGGTTTGAAATGCATGGAACTGCATGTTTTGGGACTTGATTTCAGATGCATCCAGAATTTGAGTGACCTTTTTCGTATGTTTATAATCAATGGGAATCGTCCTAATTCAGCCCTGCATGCATTGTTTGGTGTTTTTTGTTGGATGTTTAAAATTGTTCTGCAGAATTCTGCATGTAGGGCTTCAATTGGATGCTTCTCCCATCTAATGTAGTCCTGTTGACTGAGTGGACCCCATACTTCACTTCCATACAGAGCAATTGGCAGGATTACACTGTCAAACATTTTTTGACCAGATTCTGATTGGAATGTCAATCTGGAAGAAAGTTTTTCTGATTGCATAGAAGGCTTTGCAGGGCTTTTCTTTCAGTGAAGTCACTGCCAGACCAAAGTTTCCTGAGGCACTAATTTTCAGACCCAGGTAATTATAGGACAGGGTGTGTTCTAGGGCGGTGTTTCCTAGACTGAACGTGTGTCTGCTTTCCTGAGATCTTGCCTTTTTTTTGGAAGATCATTATTTTAGATTTTTTATGGTTTACTGTCAGGGCCCAGTTCTGGCAGTACTGCTCTAGCAGGTCCAGATGCTGCTGTAGCCCCTGTTCAGTGGGCTAACTCCGCTAACTCATTTATATAGATATTAAATAGAGTAGGGGACAAGTTACATCCCTGCCTAACCCCTCGCCCTTGAGTGAAGAGATCAGTCCTTTTATTGCCAATTTTATTCCTCATTTATTATTTGTATAATTGATTTAATTCTGCCTCACAGCAAGGAGGTCCTGGGTTCGAATCCCCGTCGGCCGGGGCCTCTCTGTGCGGAGTTTGCATGTTCTCCCCGTATCTGCCTCCGGGTACTCCGGTTTCCTCCCACAGTCCAAAGACATGCATGTTAGGCTGATTGGAGAGTCTAAATTGCCCGTAGGTATGGGTGTGTGAGTGAATGGTGTGTGTGCCCTGCGATGGACTGGCGACCTGTCCAGGTGTATTCCTGCCTTTCGCCCAATGTATGCTGGGATAGGCTCCAGCCCCCCTGCGACCCTGTTCAGGATAAGCGGGTTCAGATAATGGATGGATGGATGGATTTATTCTGTCATATACTTTACCCCCTACACCGCTTTGGAGAATTTATAATATAAACCTTCCTACCAATTGAATCAAATGCTTTTTTAAAGTCAATAAAGCATGTAAACATTTTTCTTTTCTTTTGTTGGTGTACATGTTCATTAATTAGGGTGTGTAGGGTGTAAATATGATCAGTAGTTTGGTGATTTGGTTGAAAGCCAATTTGTCCTTTACTCAAGACATTGTGTTCGGTAAGGAAGGCCAGTATTCTGGCGTAATAATACTGCAGAAAACCTTCCCCAGATTACTGCTTACACAAATGCCTCGGTAGTTATTTGGGTCTAGTTTGTCTCCACTCTTGTGTATTGGGGAAATAAGCCCCCAGCTCCAGTTCTCAGGGAAGCAGCCAGCTTGGAGAACGAGATTGAACAATTTGAGCAGGGCCAGCTGCAGCTCAGCGGTGCTGTGTTTAAGCATCTCTGTCCTGATGCTGTCATGGCCACAAGCTTTTAATTTGGTCTTCTAATTCTTTAATGAGATTTGGTAGTCAAGTGGGTTCTGATTGTTTTTGATAGTTGATTCTAGGATTTTTAGTTTCTTTGATTTCTTTGATCTTCTCTCAGTGTTTCAGTGTAGTTTCGACGATTTTCCAAATTGTGTGTTTTTGGTTGGACAAGTGTCTTAATTTTTTTCTGACACTTCTGCAGTCCTCATCAAACCATGTTCTTTTTGGGGTCTCAGGCCAGATTTCTGACTTTTGTTTTTGAGACCTGCTTTGTTGGCTGATTTATAATATATTTTGTTAATTGGGTTACAGCCATATTTATGCCAGATTGGTTTGGTTGGAATGTTTTTGAGAGAAAAATAAGGTTAGTAGTCTCCGGTGAACTGATTGCCGTTTTAAATTTTTACATCACTATCATGAGCCCATTTGAAATTTTGTTCAGCTGAAATGTTTTGCAGGGCTCGGGTTCTTTGCTATCTTTTGTCCATTTCTTTTTAAGTGTACATTTATCTGACAGTGATCAGAAAGTGGTGACTGTGGTCTGACAGTGAATGCGCTAATGAAGGAGGGGTCCATGTCAGTGATTGCATAATCGACTACACTAGCCCCAAGAGCTGAACAACAAGTGAACCTCCCTAAAGAGTCCCCTCTAATCCTTCCATTAAGCATGTACAGACCTAATGATCGACAGAGGTGCACTACTCTTTGCCATTTTTGTTTGCAGTATAATCGAGACTGTTTCTTTGGGTAGTGGTGGGGTTAAGGTAGACAGAGGATGTTCTGAAAATGTGGCTGTTGCCAGCAGAATCCACGATATCATTCTCTGATCCTGTTCTGGCATTTAAATCTCCGATCAGTAGGACATTACCATGGGCCTGGTAATGCCTGATCTCCGAATGGAGAATTTCAAATAAATTGTCATCGAAGTATGGTGACTCTAAAGGGGGAATGTAGGCCGCACAAATGTATATGTCATTATTACACTCAGAGGTGTTTTTGTTTAATTTTAGCCACATATATGTTGGTTTTCTTTCAGTTTCTAATAGATTTGATGATAGTTCCTCTTTGTACCATATCACCACCCCTCCTGAGTCTCTGCCATGTTTAATAGTCTTATGTTTTAGGGATGGCAGTAAAATTTCTCGATAGTTTGGGGGACAGTGAGTGTTTGTGTTGTCACGGCACCATGTCTCTAAGAGAACAATGATGTCATGACCAGATATGTGTATGTGGAATTCCGAATTTGTGCTTTTAATTCCAAATGTCGATGAATACAAACCCTGAATATTCCAAGAGCTAATTAGTAATGATCTAATTTTCAATAAAATTTAATTTGTTATAGATCTGTACAATAAAAAGCAATACAGACAAATCAAGAGGTAACAACAGAGGAACAAGTGGTAAAAAAAAATAGGCTATACATGCATATACATACATATACATCCATATATACAAACATATACATACACATACGTATACATATATGCATATATACGCATATATACACCCCTTTTTATTTTATTTTTTATAAATATGTATGGACATACTTATCCTATAATTCTACAGATGAGCTGTAATAATTGCCTCACCTCTCCATAGTCTGGAGAATCTGGGTGGTTCCTCCCAGACAGTACCTGAGCGTAGGTGGGCTGTGTGTTAGGGGGTACTGTGACCTGCACTCTGTTGTGCTGTGCTCCTCTGTAGTAGGCTGTGCCAGATGTGTTGTCTCCAGGCCAGGCTGTGTGGGGTAGGGGCTCCTCTGAGATGGGTATGCTGTGCTGGGCGGGGCTCTGTTGGGTGGGGGGCTCCTCTGAGATGGGTATGCTGTGCTGGGCGGGG
The DNA here is from genome assembly GCF_963514075.1 of Conger conger. Lineage (NCBI taxonomy): Eukaryota > Metazoa > Chordata > Actinopteri > Anguilliformes > Congridae > Conger > Conger conger. Next base: position 2,734,217 of record NC_083771.1, read on the forward strand.
CTCTGTTGGGTGGGGGCTCCTCTATGTTGGGTTGGCTGTGCTGGGCGGGGCCCTGTTGGGTAGGGGCTCCTCTGTGTTGGGTTGGGTTGGCTGGGTGGGACTTCGCTGGGTGGGGGCTCCTCTGCGTTGGGTTGGGTTGGCTGTGCTGGGCGGGGCTCTGTTGGGTAGGGTCTCCTCTGCGTTGGGTTGGCTGTGCTGGGCGGGGCTCTGTTGGGTGGGGGCTCCTCTGCGTTGGGTTGGGTTGGCTGTGCTGGGCGGGGCTCTGCTGGGTAGGGGTCTCCTCTGTGTTGGGTTGGCTGTGCTGGGCGGGGCTCTGCTGGGTAGGGGTCTCCTCTGCGTTGGGTTGGCTGTGCTGGGCGGGGCTCTGTTGGGTAGGGGCTCCTCTGTGTTGGGTTGGCTGTGCTGGGCGGGGCTCTGTTGGGTAGGGGCTCCTCTGTGTTGGGTTGGCTGTGCTGGGCGGGGCTCTGTTGGGTAGGGTCTCCTCTGCGTTGGGTTGGCTGTGCTGGGCGGGGCCCTGTTGGGTAGGGGCTCCTCTGTGTTGGGTTGGGTTGGCTGGGTGGGACTTCGCTGGGTAGGGGCTCCTCTGCATTGGGTTGGCTGTGCTGGGCTCTGCTGGGTAGGGGCTCCTCTGCATTGGGTTGGGTTGGCTGTGCTGGGCGGGGCTCTGCTGGGTAGGGGCTCCTCTGCATTGGGTTGGGTTGGCTGTGCTGGGCGGGGCTCTGTTGGGTAGGGGCTCCTCTGCATTGGGTTGGGTTGGCTGTGCTGGGCGGGGCTCTGTTGGGTAGGGTCTCCTCTGTGTTGGGTTGGCTGTGCTGGGCGGGGCTCTGTTGGGTAGGGGCCTCCTCTGCGTTGGGTTGGCTGTGCTGGGCGGGGCTCTGTTGGGTAGGGGCTCCTCTGCGTTGGGTTGGCTGTGCTGGGCGGGGCTCTGTTGGGTAGGGGCTCCTCTGTGTTGAGTTGGGTTGGCTGTGCTGGGCGGGGCTCTGTTGGGTAGGGGCTCCTCTGTGTTGGGTTGGCTGTGCTGGGCAGGGCTCTGTTGGGTAGGGGCTCCTCTGTGTTGGGTTGGCTGGGCGGGGCTCTGTTGGGTGGATCCGTCCTCTGTGATGGGTGGGCTGTGCGTCCTGTTCCCTGGTGGTGGCGTGGTGGTCCTCTGATGGCGTGAGGGCTGGGTGCTGCTCCTCTCAGGTCCTCTGCAAACATCCAGACGCTGCTCCGGTCCAGGTGCACATGGTCATATAGGTGCTCCGGGGTCAGAGTGGGGTGATGTGTGACTTTAACTCCCGTCAGTGTAGCGCAGTCTGTGGTGATGGCTCGGCTTATGTTGTTGATTAGTTCAGAAGGGACGTCCTTTCGAGGCAGTAAAGTGGAGACGGTGATCATTTGGAGGTCATTTGTACCCGTGTGTGTGATAATGTTATCTGGCTCGCCTAGTCGGGAATGACAAAGGAGTTTGTGTGCTGTGTCAGTACTGGGACACCAGAATTTTCCTACCCTGTGTGTGGGGAACATCTGTCTGTGCTGCAGGAACTTGCCATTAGAGTTGATGGCGGTTTTCGGGGGCTGTGGTGGGGGCTGGTTCCCTGCAGTAGGCTGTGAGCAGGGTGGGGTAGGTGCTGGGTGTAGCTCTGTACGGCTGTTCTCAGGCTGTGATGCTGATGGAGGGCTGGGGTCCTGAGGGGGGGCGGTGCTGGGCTTGGGGCTGGCCTGTGGCTCTGCCTGACTGCTCTCAGTCTGTGATGTGCAGTCTGTGGTCTGCAGTGATTCTGAGGGCTGAGCTGCTCTCAGTCTGTGATGTGCAGTCTGTGGTCTGTAGTGATTCTGAGGGCTGAGCTGCTCTCACACTGAGCAGCTCATCTCTGAGACTGAGGATCTGTGTGTCTCTCTGCTCCAGGTCCTCCTTTAAATCCCTCAGTTCTGCTCTTAGGGTCTGATTTTCCTTACGGAGATCAGTTGTGCTCTCTTCTAGTTGTCCCATTTTTGTCCAGGTTTCCTCTTTGAATTGGGTAAATTCAGTTGTGAGTCTCTGCATACTGTCTCTGGCAGTTTACTCTCTCATTTAGATTAATTCTGCCTCTAGGAGGGATAGGCAGTCCTGGATGCGCTGTACAGACAGCGGTGTTCTGGGTGTGGCAGGGCTGTGAGTGGCTGTCAGTGTGCTGGAGGAGGCTGGCTGGGCAGGGCTGGGCACTGTGTGTGTCAGGGAGGCTGATACGGTCACACTGGGAGCAGATGGGGCTTTATAGGGCACAGAGGATTTCTTCTGTTCAATTTCATGTTTTAGTCTCTGAAAGTTAGTCTCAAACTGCTGTAATTTTAATTCAGATCCTTGAATCATGACAGTACCGTTGTTTTATATATTGATGTTAAATTTGGGGGTGGTGTCCAGGTACAATTGCCTCATTGTTTTATTGCCGCCCATTTTCAGGTTTTTATCATCTGCATGGAGAGCAGAATGCCAGGCTTCTGGGTGCTCTGTGTAGAACAGCAGGTCTGATTTCACCTCTCTCTCATTCAGCACAGTAAACTCTGCTCTGAGCGTCTCTGGGGTCTCTTTCAGGAGCCTAGCTTTGTGCCTCTTTCTCCCTGTTTCACTGCTGACTTCTTCAGGGTAGCTGATTGCTAGGTTACGCAAGCTCCGCCCACTATTCTGCTATAGAAATGTATCCATTTCCAACTGTCAAAATGTCTGCTGCTCACTCACTCTAGCTGCAGGCTAACTGGATTAGCTATTTGACTAGCTAGAAACTTATTAATTATATAAAGAAACCTACCTATTTACTTTATCCAGGTTATTTTGTTCCTGGCTGTCCTCCTGTCTCCTTTTTGTTCATAGGATGTCCTTTTATTGTGGTTTTCTCTGATTTGTTCCACTTCTCCTGTTGTTGCAGGTGACAGTTCTGTGGCCGTTGGGCTAGCTAGCTATGTTTTATTTCTGTAATATTTTGCCCCCTTTTTTCAGTTTCATGCTAAGTTCCTTTTACTGTTAAAGTTACTCAAGTTGTTCCTGAGCTTTTTATATTTGATTTGAGGTATTTCTTTTCATTTATACGTAACTAAAAAACTACAAAAGTTTCATAATCATGAGCTGTCTCTCTGTCTCTGCAGCAGGGCCTTCAACCTCCACCATTTTGTTTTGATCAGTTCATAGTTCCTGTTATAATAAATGAAGTTCTTTTTCAAACACTTTAACTGTGTCTGTTTCCTTTGTTATATTCCCTGAGCCAGGGTTGTAACAAGGACATGAGCATACAATCAAAAGTTCCGTTTTATCTTTCGTGTTTCCCCCATGTTTCTGTCAACTGTGAATGTACTCGTACACACACCCTTCCCGCTTTTCTGTAATGATCAAAATATCCAAAAGACTGCACAGTAACAAAAACGCCCTCAGATTCATAGTGGTCTGCCAGGCAGCCTCCATACGTACATACATTACATTACATACATACATACACCAATACAAATATGCAGTCTTGTGTGTTCATCCCAGTAATATCCGTCTGTTTAAATGTCCAAAGAAGTTGGTACATCATCCCGTAATCCATCTGCGTAATATAGATTTAATTACGCGAATTTCTTCTAGTCTGACAGTGGGATAATCCTATTCTAGTTTTTAACAGGTCTTCTCATGTTGATAACTTGATGAACGATTTTGATGACTGTTTGTAGCTTTTCAGCTATTTATCCAGGCTATTTGATGAATTAAATAATAGTATTGAAAACTTGATGATTCCAGATGAGCAGTTTTGATGGACAGTTTTGAAGATCAATGCACAAGCAGGGAGTTGGCAGTAGAAAGGTAAACTTTGGATTCAGCATAACATTAAGATTTGTTCTGATCAGTTTAATATTGAATGTTTAGAATTTTGAATGTTTAGAGCCCAAAGAGGAATAGACAGAAATATGTCTCTTTCCAGCTATGCTCTTCAGTTGGAGAAATATGATTTCAAGAGATATATAAGTAAATTAAATCCCTCTTTTACAGACCAAATTCTGTCATTGCCAGACCCGTACAATCTGAAGGATGGATGGTATGCTGCCAATCCTGAAAAGATGCCCCCTGTTCAGTATATTGACCTTTAACCTGATTAACACTCCAGGCCCTTGTACGGGTAAGGCTTTGCAAGCCTATTAGTCATTGTTTGTTAAGGGTCATGTGTAAAATATCAGACAGCATGACGTATCACAAATCAGTCCTGCTGCTTTTGTCACTGCTATGGCGAATCCAGGACAGCGAATCAGAGACACCATAAAAACCCTGGGTTTGCGTTGACAAGAACAGCTGTTTTGTTGCAACCCGCTGCACTTGTGCAGCAGGTTTAGGGGATTATTATTGATAATAATCAAGAATATTGTATTTACAATTGTATACAGCACTTTTCAAGAATCCAAATACTTTACAAAAGGCTGAGGTCGCTGTTGCTTGGCAGTAAGAACACCCCGAGTACAACAATAACAAATTTGTTCTTCAAACTTTGCTTTCGTCAAAGAATCCTCCATTTGCAAACCCACAAAGGTTGATGCTCCAGATACTCAACTAGCCTCAGTAAGGCCAATTTTATTGCATCTCTAATCAGCACAAAAGTTTTCAGCTATGCTAACATAATTACTTAAGGGTTTTCTAATTATCAATTAGCCTTTTAACATGATAAACTTGGATGAGCTAACACAATGTGCCATTGTAACACAGGAGTGATGGTTGCTGAAAATGTGCCTCTGTACTCCTACACAGTATTCCATTAAAAAGCTGCCATTTATAGCTTCCAGCTATAATAGTCATTTACCACATTAACAATGTCTAGACTATGCCTAAACATAATGCTTATCTTTCAAAAATAAGGACATTTCTAAGTGACCCCAAACTTTTGAAACTTTTGAGCGGTAGTGTATATATCTATATAACTATATATAAGTGCCATTATAATCTATCGCATGCACAAGGCGAATCATGGTGGTGAGGTAGGGAAGGAAAGGTGCAGTCTGCATGTGAAAGTGGTCAGTGTTCTGACATCCACAGGGAGGTCTTTCCACCACCGTGGGACCAGGGCAGATAGCAGTCGTGAGTGTGAAGTGCAGGTGCGGCGAGGGGGAGGTGCCAGGCTTCCCAAAGCAGTGGAACAGAGGGGTCTGGCTGGTGTATACGTTATGATCAGTGGTTGAATATATGCAGGGGCTGATCCTTTAACTGTCTGGTATGCGAGCACCAAGGTTTTAAATTTGATGCGAGCCATATCAGGCAGCCAGTGGAGGTCACTGAGCATGGCGGTGTCATGTGAATGACTGGGGACATTGAAGACCAGACAGGCTGCATCATTCTGGATCAGTTGTAGGGGTCTGATGGCAGATGCTGGAAGTCCAGCCAGCAGAGAATTGCAATAGTCCAGGCGGGACAGGGCCATTGCTTGAACAAGGAGCTGAGTGGAGTAGGTGGTGAGGAAGGGTCAGATTCTCCGGATGTTGTACAGGAAGGACCTGCATGCCCGGGTCACTGTAGCGATGTTCTCAGAGAAGGACATCCTGTTGTCCATCACCGCTCCAAGGTTTCTTGCACTGGGGGCTGAGGTCACTGTGGTATCCCCTAGTGAGATGGAAAAATTGGAGAAGGGAGAGGTTAGAGCAGGGCTGAAGATTAGTTCCGTTTTACCTGGGTTGAGCTTTAGATGGTGGTTGTCCAGCTCTGGATGCCTCTCAGGCAGGCGGAGATACGGGTAGAGACCTGTGTGTCCAATAGGGGTAAGTTGGGTGTCATCGGGATAACAATGATATGAGATGCCATGAGCAGAGATAACAGGGCCAAGGGATCTTGTGTAAATGGAGAAGAGGAGGGGGCAGAGGACTCCTGAAGGGGACGAGGGCTTGATACTCTACCAATCCATGTCACCTGGGAGGACCGGTCAGAGAGATAAGATTTCATCCACTCTAAGGCTGTGCCACAGATCCCTGTAGATGCCAGGGAGGCTAAGCGGATGGAGTGGTTGACCGTGTCGTACGCCGCAGAGAGGTCAAGAAGGATCAGGACAGAGGAGAGGGAGGTTGCTCGTGCAGCCTGAAGGGACTCATTGACGGAGAGGAGTGCGATCTCCATCGAGTGGCCAGGTCTGAAGCCGGACTGGTGGGGGTCCAGCAGGTTATTCTGTGAGAGGAAGGAAGAGAGTTGGTTGGAGGCAGCTCGTTCAATGGATTTGGATAGAAAAGGAAGGAGAGATGCCGGGCTTCATCAGGAGTGGGGTGATGTCGATCAGGGCCTAGATCCTCGGCCCCCGGGTGAACACTGTCCCAGCTCGCCCTCCTCCTCGGCCTGCCTCAGGAGCCCTCGCTGCCCACACCTCCTCCCTATTCCCTGGTAATTGGTGACTCCATTATCCGAAATAGAGCAAGTCGGCGGTGACTTTCTGCTTTCCCGGTGCTAGGGTTAGAGATCTCTTTGAACGCATCCCTAACTTGCTGGTTAAACACCCCCTTGCCCGTAATATAATTGTTCATGTTGGTTGTCATGACATTGACATTTTAAAATGTGATTTTACCTGCCTCTTTAACTCACTCAAAGATTGTGGAAAGCGTGTGTTCGTTTCTGGTCCTATCCCTCCTATTAGGAGTGGTGTAAATCATTTTAGCAGGATATTAGCCCTCCACACTTGGTTACAGTCCACCTGTACATTATACAATGATAATTTAGATTTTACCAATAACTTTTTTTGGAACCACTCGTCCTTTTATAGATTTGATGGCATTCATCCCAGTGCGTTGGGTGCTCAATTCTTAGCAAAAAACATATTTTATTCTGTTGGTAATGCGACTCGAGTTTGACTAGCCTCCTCCACCAATACTATACCAGTTATAATTAATAATAGACCTGACCCACGCTATAATGCAGTATGCAAAAACTTCAGCTTGAAGAAGCTTAATTCTGTACCTTCCATGTCCTCAGATGATTTGAGGTTTGCATTATTGAATATTCGATTGCTCTCTAGTAAGAGTTTTTATATGAATGATTTTATTTCTTACTGAATGTTGCCTCTCATCCACTGCCTCAGCGACACTAATTGAGGCTTCTCCCCCAGACTATAGCTTCTTATTTTCTGCTAGACAAGGCAAGAAAGGGGGTGGAATAGCAACCATCTTTTCTAACTTGTTCACCTGCACTGAATGTACTTTTGGAGATTTCTCAACTTTTGAATATTTAGCCATGGTTATTATAATTCAACAATACATTCTTGCATTAACCTTTTATGGACCCCCAAAGCACAATCCTCATTTTTCTGAATTATTGTCGAATATGATTTAATTGATCATTTTCATTAATAATTTTACTGGGTGATTTTAACTTACATGTAAATGACTGTTTAGATTCTAGAGCAGCAGAATTTATGCATCTTGTTACTAATCTAAACTTCACCCAACATGTAAAGAATGCCACTCACAACTGTGAAAATACATTGGACCTAATTTTTACAAAGGGTATTGATGTTGATGTTTCATGTATTTTACAGGTCCCAGTCTCTGATCACTCCTGTGTCTTTTTCAATGTGTCTCTCTGAGCCTGTTACATATACAGTGGTGTGAAAAAGTGTTTGCCCCCTTCCTGATTTCTTATTTTTTTGCATGTTTGTCACACTTAAATGTTTCAGATCATCAAACAAATTTAAATATTAGTCAAAGACAACACAAGTAAACACAAAATGCAGTTTTTAAATGAAGGTTTTTATTATTAAGGGAGAAAAAAAATCCAAACCTACATAGCCCTGTGTGAAAAAGTGATCCTGAAGGAGAATGTCCGGCCATCTGCTGAAACCTCAAGCTGAAACGAACTTGGGTTCTGCAGCAGGACAATGATCCAAAACACACCAGCAAGTCCACCTCTGAATGGCTGAAGAAAAACTAAATGAAGACTTTGGAGTGGCCTGACCTGATGCTGTGGCATGACCTTAAAAAGGCGGTTCATGCTCGAAAACCCTCCAATGTGGCTGAATTACAACAATTCTGCAAAGATGAGTGGGCCAGAATTCCTCCACAGCGCTGTAAGAGACTCATTGCAAGTTATCGCAAACGCTTGATTGCAGTTGTTGCTGCTAAGGGTGGCCCAACCAGTTATTAGGTTTAGGGGGCAATCACTTTTTCACAGAGGGCCATGTTGGTTTGGATTTTTTAATAAAAACCTTCATTTAAAAACTGCATTTTGTGTTTACTTGTGTTGTCTTTGACTAATATTTAAATTTGTTTGATGATCTGAAACATTTAAGTGTGACAAACATGCAAAAAAAAAAAAAAAAAAAAAAAAAAAAAGAAAAGAAATCAGGAAGGGGGCAAACACTTTTTCACAGCACTGTACTTATCGCCGTATTGACAGCAATGCTATGTCTATAGTGTTTACCTGATGCACTTGACTCCTGTAGTGCAAATTCTGATTCCCTTAATAATCTCACAGACAACCTGAATAGTGCCTTAATGCTTAGTGCTTAAAATGCTTGATTCCGTCGCTCCTCTTACAACGAGAAAACGCTCCTGATGAAATCAGCTTCATGGTTTTCAGAGGACACCCTTGCACTCCAACAGATTTGTAGAAAACAAGAGATTTCTCGTCTTGCCTGGGTCAACAGTTTTAAGAAGTATAAACGTGCACTCTCAGCTGCTAGGACTGCATATTTCTCTAACTTGATTAACATTAATAAAAATGATCCTCGGTTTCTGTTTGATACTGTTATTAAACTCACACAGAATGCCCCTGCTCTTCATTCAATGCTGATGATATTCTGAAATTCTTCAAAAATACGATTGATGCAATTAGAGATAAAATCAATGGTCCACACTCTGCTCAGAATGATGGTTATGATCTATCCATTACTTTGATGGATGCAGGCACTGTGACTCGGACCAACTGCACTCTTTCACAGTTTTAAATAATTTCCCCTGAAGCCTTTACCAGTTTGGTAACTGCTTCCAAACCTACAACCTGCATACTAGACCCTATAACGTCTTTTCTAGGAACTGTTTCCTGTTTTAAATAGTCATATTCTTAATGTTGTCAATAAGTCGCTCTCCATGGGCTCTGTGCCCTCAGCTTTTAAAACTGCCATTATTAAACCACTGCTTAAAAAACCTTACATGGATCCACAAATTCTGAATAATTGTAGAGCAATTTCCAATCTTCCTTTTATGTGTAAATTACTTGAAAGGGCTGTTGCTGATCAACTCACTGCCTACCTATCCAACAATAATCTTTTTGATAAATTTCAATCTGGCTTTCGGTTCCAGTATTCTACTGAAACCGCCTTGGCCAGAGTAACCAATCTGCTGCTTACTGTTGATTCTGACTAAACATCATTGTTGCTACTTCTTGACCTAAGTGCAGCTCTTGACACCGTGGACCATATCATACTTCTCAGCCGCCTGGAGAACCATACTGGCTTGCAGGGAACGGTGCTTTCTTGGTTTCTTCTTATGTAGCAAATAAACCTCAAAGTGTAAGAATAAAGTTTGGTAGACCACAGGGTCCTTGGCCCTTTGCTTTTTTCTATTTATATGCTTCCCCTTGGTGATATCATTTGCAAATATGGTATTCAATTTCATTGCTATGCTGATGATATGCAGCTATATGTACCTGTGTAACCAAATGACCTTTCTCAACTCATTTACTGCGGTTAAATACGGTTAAATACTGATAAAACAAAGTTATTAGTTGTTAGACCAGCCAAACATGGACACTTGTTTGAGAATTTGAGTGTTAACATTGATGTATAATTTCTGAGTCAAACCTTGGAGTGATTTTTGATTCTTGTCTGACATCACAGCCTCATATCAAGACAGCATTTTTTCATATGAGTAATATCGCTAAAATTCGACCTATTCTTTCACTGCATGATGCTGAAACCTTAATCATATCTGAGCTGTTTACACCATATCTCTGGAATGGCCTTCTATTACATGTTAAAGAAGCACGTTTAGCAGTTGAAACATTTAAATCAGACTAAAAGCGTACTTTACTCACTCCGTTACAGCCTACCTTAGAACTGCATCCCTGTAACACAGGTGGGGCTCCCTGTAACACTGGACTGCATCCCTGTAACACCGGTGGGGCTCCCTGTAACACTGGACTGCATCCCTGTAACACCGGTGGGGCTCCCTGTAACACTGGACTGCATCCCTGTAACACCGGTGGGGCTCCCTGTAACACCGGTGGCAGGTAGGGCTAGTAGGGCTATATTGCATTTTGGTGTTTTAAACATCGTTTAAATATTGTGTTTTAAATACTGTTTTAAATACTGTGTTTTAATACCATTGCGTCTTTGTGTTGTAAATACTGTTTTAAATTGGTCAAACTGTGTTTTAAATACTAAATTTTAAAGTTGATCTCTTAAATTGTTATTACATGACATTTATTTTCCTTTCTTCCTTTTTCTTTAATTCATCTTTTTTCTGCATTATTTGTAAAGTGTTGCATGGTGCATGGTGATTCTGCACTTTAAATAAAATTGATTGATTGATTGATTGATGTAGGCCCTCTTGAAGGATGAGGGAAGGCATCTAGAAGACTGGGAGTTCACGAGGGAGGTGACAAATGAGAGGATGTCAGACGTGATTGCCTGAAGGTGGTTTGAGGGGATGGGGTCGAGGTCACTGCAGGAGGTGAGACACATCAGCATCTGTAAGGGGACAGAAAGAGGTGAAACGGGGCAGGCATAGAAGTGGTAGTGGTCGTGAAGGTGCTGCGGATATCTGCGACCTTCTTGTCAAAAAATACTGCAAAGTCATCAGCAGTGAGCAAGGACTGAGATGGTGGGGGAGGTGTGCTGAGGAGAGAGGAGAAAATGGAGAACAGTTGACGGGGGTTAGAGGTGGAATTATGAATTTTTCTTTGGTTGTACTTTCTTCTGGCGGTGGTGATAGCAGTAGAGGATGCCAGGAGGAGAGGCTTGGAGGAAGACAGGTCCGATGGGTCCTTCAGTTTCCCCCACTTCCTCTCAACTGCATGTAGGCTGGCCCTGGAGGTACCCAGGAGGTCGGAAAACCCATGGGCTAGGAGGGGAGGATCGAGCAGGCCTGGAGACAAGAGGACAGAGAGAGTCCAGTGCTGAGGAGAGAGAGGAAAGCAGGGTGGAAGATGCAGAGTCAGGGGGGAGCTGGGCAAAGGATTCAAGAGGAGAAAGAGAAGCGTTGTGGGTTGGGGGAGAGAGCTGTAGGGGGAGAGAGAGCTGGAGGGAGAGAGAGCTGTAGTGAGAGAGAGAGATGTAGTGAGAGAAAGAGCTGGAGGGAGAGAGAGAGCTGTAGGGGGTTGGGCGAGAGCTGTAGGTGGAGAGAGCTGGAGGGAGAGAGAGAGCTGTAGGGGGAGAGAGCTGTAGGGGGAGAGTTGTAGGGGGTTGTGGGTGAGAGCTGTAGGGAGAGAGAGCTGTAGGGGGAGAGAGAGCTGTAGGGGGAGAGAGAGCTGTAGTGAGAGAGAGCTGTAGGGGGAGAGTTGTAGGGGGTTGGGGGAAAGCTGTAGGTGGAGAGAGCTGGAGGGAGAGAGAGAGCTGTAGGGGGAGAGAGAGCTGTAGGGGGAGAGAGAGCTGGAGGGAGAGAGAGAGCTGGAGGGAGAGAGAGCTGTAGGGGGTTGTGGGAGAGAGCTGTAGGGGGAGAGTTGTAGGGGGTTGTGGGTGAGAGCTGTAGGGGGAGAGAGAGCTGTAGGGGGAGAGAGAGCTATAGGGGGAGAGAGCTGTAGTGAGAGAGAGCTGTAGGGGGAGAGAGAGCTGTAGGGGGAGAGAGAGCTGTAGGGGGTTGTGGGAGAGAGCTGTAGGGGGAGAGAGAGCTGTAGGGGGTTGTGGGAGAGAGCTGTAGGGGGAGAGAGCTGTAGGGGGTTGTGGGAGAGAGCTGTAGGGGGAGAGAGAGCTGTAGGGGGTTGTGGGAGAGAGCTGTAGGGGGAGAGAGAGCTGTAGGGGGTTGTGGGAGAGAGCTGTAGGAGGAGAGAGCTGTAGGGGGAGAGAGAGCTGTAGGGGGTTGTGGGAGAGAGCTGTAGGGGGAGAGAGAGCTGTAGGGGGTTGTGGGAGAGAGCTGTAGGGGGAGAGAGCTGCAGGGGAGAGAGCTGCAGGGGAGAGAGAGCTGTAGGGGGAGAGCTGTAGGTGGTTGTGGGAGAGAGCTGTAGGGAGAGAGGGGTGTAGGGGTCCTCGCACGGGACTCCAAATTATGTAGGGTCCTTGCACGGGCCGCCAAATAACGCAGGGATTTTACTCTCTACGAAACCGGGACGCCAGTTAAACGTTGTGTAGCAGTATAACTACAAAAGGTAATCAGTCTCATAAAATTACTATTATCAGAAATATCTAACCACAAATTTAGTATTTTAATTAATAATTAAAATAACCAAGATTAAACATACCGATAACCTGAAGGTTGGAAGTTCTTCGAAAGACTGCTTTAACTCGGCTCTCATGTCTATGATATTCCAAAACGGACACCGGGGTTTAATAAAATATATTTATTAAACAAACATACAAACACATAACAGATAAACGAACGGGAATTAGTAGGGAAATTTAGTTGGGTATGTGTGTGTGCGTGTGTGTGTGGCGCGCTTGAACAAAGGAAAAGTGGGAGTAGCTAGCTTGAGTAAGCTAGAGTTCTGGGTGTGGTAATGAGTTAGAGTCAGCTGTGAGAAGGGACTACTTGCGTAGTTTTACTCTATATATGCGCAAAAGACGGCGAATCAATTCACGTACATATATATGTAGCTAACCAAACACATTACAATGGTTGGATGGTAAATATTGAAACACAGATTCACAAAAACAGTTAAGACTAAACTAAACACTGGCTATGCCTGAATGTTTGTTTTCTTACTGAGTCCATACGCATTGCTGGATCCAAAAGACATGCTGTCCTTGTAGAAGCGGCGATGGTGCTGTGAATGGTGTCCGGGAGAGATGCGCAGGCTGGGGTGTTTCCGTCTTAGCAGCGCGTTGTCGTCTGATCCGCTGGTCCTTTTCCAGGTGTAAAAGTTCGTTGCTGTTTCGTTGTTGTGAGCTTTGCAGGAGTAAACTGATGTAGCGTTCCGCGTACACCAGTTTCCACTCGCTGTAGGCCACAAAGTTACCGCGAGGTAACTGGGTGTGTCCGTAGGCCTGGTAGTGCGCTGTGCAGCATTCAGCCTCTGTCCGAGTCTCGGAGCAGATGAGCTGAAGCGAATGGCCAAAAAGGGTGCGTCCAAGAGAAGAAGCAGAAGCAGAAGAGCGATCCCAAGAACGTGTCTTGCTCTTATACGGGACCGTTTATTGCTCCCGCCATTACGGGATTGGCTGAACCAAGTTAGACGTCATTCGTGGTGGACGTCGCAGAATTTTCCTGTGGGAATGTGGAAGTTGTAGTCCCTACATCCCCCCTGTGGTCTCAGGATGCGGCTGAAGCCAGTGTTCCTCGAGAGCACAAAAGTCAGTTCACAGTCCACAGGTGAAGTACATTGGGTCGGTAACACAGTTCACAATTGACTGACAAACATCCAGGCATTTATCAACAATTAACTAAACTGGTCTAAAACACATGATACAAACAATGTGAAACACTAAGGTCGAACAGTGAATACATTGTCACAAAACAGGAGAAACCTTGGTGAAAGGGTTAGTCGTTTTGTTAGTTCAGGTGTTTTGTTAGTTATTGGATGGTGTCCAGAAGGTGGAGCACCAACAGGAATGACCCAGCCATGAAAATGTTCAGATGATGTAGGGGTCTAGGATGGAGAGGCTGTAGCCTTTTTGGAAGTCTTGTTCAGACTGACCAATTGTTCTAGTCCCTACAGTCAGGTTGCTGACGAGGGTTGTCATCTGAAATATGTGGGGGCATTTTCAAATTAGGGCAGCTTTCTGTATCCAAGCTTAACCTTATGGCTGTGTCATCAGGAAGGAAATGGAGAGGTGGTCTCATTTCTAAATGATGTGGTAAGCTCACAAGTGGTCTTGTCTTGCTTGGGGAAGAGGTGGAGTAAGGCACACTGGGGTGTGGCAATATACTTGTAAAGATTACACTGTAGTTTCTACGTGCAATACTTTACGATGGTTCAGTAGGTGTAGAAAGAAGCAATGAACGTTTACGAGTTATAACAGGTGTCGGATTTAACTCTACAGTACCTACTTACGATCTGCGTTTGCTGCTGCTACATGCAAATCTAAGTGGCTGCTATAAACTACCTGTTTATTTTGCCACCCCCCTTTGGTAGGAAAGGTGTGCAAAAGAAAGTGGTCAAAGCTTCAGCTGGGAGTCTGCCTGTGAGGAGACCACGACTATAGATCAGTCTTATTCAGTCTTTTGATGGAGGTTGAACAAGACCAGATAGCTCTTTGGAGTGGTTACTCAAGGCATACACACTACTGAACAAAGGTTAGAGGCTTTAGTTGTCCTCAGAGGAACTGAAGAAGCTCTCTTCAGACAAGGTATCTTCCCTATCAGAGTCATGCTGGTGACTCTGAGGCTTGGGCCTACCGGGTCGGTCTTCTCTCCAATTCCGGCTGGAATCAGAGTGTGAGAAGCGACCACGGTGGCTCTTAACCGGGAACTTACTCACATGCCGTTGTTTTGAGCCATTAGACTTTAATGGGGCAACTTGGGAAGTGCCGGCGGGCTTGGTTGGAACAACGTGCTTAGCTGTTTCCAATACCTCGTTCCTGGGCACAATCCTTAAAGTGTCCCAGACCATTTGGGCTTCATTCCTTAATTCAAGGGCTGAGTGTTGGCCCCTTGAAAACAGTGAAACATGAGTTCGGACGCAGGGGTGCAGGTTGTGCACAAAAAGGGATTTGAAGGCTTGATCTTCATCTAAGCCTGGTCCGTTTCTGCCCTGGAAAAATGCATGTTTAAGTCGTTGGTAAAAGTCTTTTGGTCGTTCTGTACGGCTATGTTTAACCTCCACAGATTTGATAATGGCTGTGGCCTGATCAAACCGTGGCAGGTACTCAGCTACCAACGCTTCACAAACCTTGGGATAGCTGGAACGAACCTGTGGTGGAAGTTGTTCCATAAATGTATGGATCTCTCTGGTAGAGGTTTTCCATACAAGTCGTACCTTTTCTCGATCGGTTGCCCTGGGCAGATCCGAGAGACAGTAATCAACTTCACTCAAGTAACTCTGAATGTTACATTCGGAGTCCTTGGGGTCAAATATGTGGACATACTTCGCCATGGCCTCTAGCTCCTCAAAGCGAAGACCATGTGAAGTTGCACTAGTCTGCCTGTTTGGAGAAGGAGAGACTGAAATCACATTTGAATGTGAATGCGTTTCATGCGGAGCTCGACGTCCTCGGTTTGGTTTAGGGGGCGGAGCTACAAAACAGTCATTCTCGCAATGGTTGGCAGAAGATGAATTGTCGCTGTCAGTGTACTGTACAGAGCTGTCACCTATCCTCTCAGTTATAAAGGGAAAGCTAGCGGGATTCGCGTTGCTTTTTGTGTGCCCAATTAATAACGTTAGATCTCCTCTACCGTGTCCACGGGAGGGTTCCCTGACCTCCTCACGAGAGGGGTGGGCATGGAAGGTGCAGTCCTGTACTTGCCTGACTGTTTCTCCCTTGCGGAGATGGACCACCGTTGGGATGGAGTCCCCCCTTTCCCTCTCCAGGGAAGAGGTGGGCAAACCATTGCATGGGTGGTCAACAGCACTGCAATCTGAGGAGACTGACGAGTCTCCATCAGAGCAAGCTGTGGAACCAGGATCTGACAAACCCGAATCAATTTGTGACCCCCCTTCCCCTGCCTTGTGGTGTAAGGAGGAAGCAGGAGAAGCTGGACTTGGGCAAGCCTGAGAAAGCAGGCTTACAGAAGAGAGTGGATGTGGCAGCTTGTGGCATCCACTCTTCAACTGAAATAATTCCTCTCTGTAGAAACAAAGATCTGATTCGGCTGAATGCAGATCACGCAAGTATTGTACTGCTTTCTTGCCAACAGTTTGAAGCTCAAGTAAAACACTGGTGTGTTGTCCATTGAGGTATGCCATCTCTGATTCTAAGTTTTTGTTGCTCTGAAGAGCAAGACTAATCTGTCTGGCAAAATTCAAGACCAGACAACTTAGAATTGGGTCTTTTGACTGGGTGGGGGAGTGACCTTTCTCGTTGATTAAGGATAACATTTCTTTCCTACAATCAGTGAGGTTCATCTGATTCAGGAAAGCTATGTAGCCAGGTGCTAAACCTTGGGCTAAAAAGGAAAGGTACTCATCAATAGATATGGGTTCCATATCTCAAGGCAAATAAAGCTAAAAGCTAAAATCAGTAACTTAAGAGGGTACTCTTTAAGTTAACAATTTGACATTGAGCTCCTAACAGTTGGCAATGAATTGTTTCCCAATATCACAATCCAACATACAAGTTGTGATGAAGGATAAAGAATTTAAAACGCTCTTTGAATATTCTCTAACTATAGTACAAGGTAGCTATAGCATCACACAGGGACTCGAGTTGCACTAGCGGTACTGCAATGCAACAACAGCAAAATGACCGAACATATGGCGGATATTCAGACAGTAAAATAGGAACTGTGATGTTGATCACATTAATCCTAAATACCAGAATGTGATTGGTTGAAATTACAATTAAATTTGGATTTAAATGTAAAATTTAATTAATTATTAAAATTACTTTGACAAAGTAATTATAATTAATAATACAGTGCGGGTAATAATACTATTATTGATAATACGTATTATACCGGAAGGTAAATGCCAATCAACAAACTACCGTGTAAGATTACGAATGTAATGCCACAATGTTACACGAGGGGGCAGTATATTGAGAAAGCGGCTCATGCAGGCTTTCAAAAATGGTACAAGGGTGACATCTAGCGGTCTTTTCAGAAAATTGCACTGGTGGCAATTTAGCTGAGAAAGAATGCCGAGAATTCGTTCTGGAGTCACGTGACATGATATGAGCCAAAGCTCGTCTTTCTCACGCAGAGCTCCAAATTAGGATGGGGAATTCGTTATGAAGTCACAAGACATGAAATTTGAGCCAAAGCTAGTCTTCCTCACACGGGGCGCCAAAATATGTAGGGGTCCTCGCACGGGACTCCAAATTATGTAGGGTCCTCGCACGGGCCGCCAAATAACGCAGGGATTTTACTCTCTACGAAACCGGGGCGCCAGTTAAACGTTGTGTAGCAGTATAACTACAAAAGGTAATCAGTCTCATAAAATTACTATTATCAGAAATATCTAACCACAAATTTAGTATTTTAATTAATAATTAAAATAACCAATATTAATGATTAAACATACCGATAACCTGAAGGTTGGAAGTTCTTCGAAAGACTGCTTTAACTCGGCTCTCATGTCTATGATATTCCAAAACGGACACCGGGGTTTAATAAAATATATTTATTAAACAAACATACAAACACATAACAGATAAACGAACGGGAATTAGTAGGGAAATTTAGTTGGGTATGTGTGTGTGCGTGTGTGTGTGGCGCGCTTGAACAAAGGAAAAGTGGGAGTAGCTAGCTTGAGTAAGCTAGAGTTCTGGGTGTGGTAATGAGTTAGAGTTAGCTGTGAGAAGGGACTACTTGCGTAGTTTTACTCTATATATGCGCAAAAGACGGCGAATCAATTCACATACATATATATGTAGCTAACCAAACACATTACAATGGTTGGATGGTAAATATTGAAACACAGATTCACAAAAACAGTTAAGACTAAACTAAACACTGGCTATGCCTGAATGTTTGTTTTCTTACTGAGTCCATACGCATTGCTGGATCCAAAAGACATGCTGTCCTTGTAGAAGCGGCGATGGTGCTGTGAATGGTGTCCGGGAGAGATGCGCAGGCTGGGGTGTTCCCGTCTTAGCAGCGCGTTGTCGTCTGATCCGCTGGTCCTTTTCCAGGTGTAAAAGTTTGTTGCTGTTTCGTTGTTGTGAGCTTTGCAGGAGTAAACTGATGTAGCGTTCCGCGTACACCAGTTTCCACTCGCTGTAGGCCACGAAGTTACCGCGAGGTAACTGGGTGTGTCCGTAGGCCTGGTAGTGCACTGTGCAGCATTCAGCCTCTGTCTGAGTCTCGGAGCAGATGAGCTGAAGCGAATGCCCAAAAAGGGTGCGTCGAAGAGAAGAGGCAGAGAAAACAGAAGAGCGATCCCAAGAACATGTCTTGCTCTTATACGGGACCGTTTATTGCTCCCGCCATTACGGGATTGGCTGAACCAAGTTAGACATCATTCGTGGTGGACGTCGCAGAATTTTCCTGTGGGAATGTGGAAGTTGTAGTCCCTACAGGGGAGAGAGCTGTAGGGGGAGAGAGATGTGAGGAGAGAGCTTAAGGGGGAGAGCTTAAGGGGGAGAGAACTGTCGGGAGAGAGAGCTGTAGAGGGAGAGCTGTAGGTGGAGAGAGCTGTAGGGGGAGAGAGCTGTAGGGAGAGAGAGCTGTTGGGGGAGAGAGCTTTAGGTGGAGAGCTGTAGGGAGAGGTCTGTAGGGGGAGAGAGCTGTAGGGGGAGAGAGCTGTAGGCGGTTCAGGAGAGAGCATTAGGGGGTTGGGGGAGAGAGCTGTTTGGGGAGAGAGCTGCAGGAGGAGAGAGCTGTAGGGGGAGAGAGCTGTAGGGAGAGAGAGCTGTTGGGGGAGAGAGCTTTAGGTGGAGAGAGCTGTAGGGAGAGAGAGCTGTAGGGGGAGAGAGCTGTAGGGAGAGAGAGCTGTAGGGAGAGAGAGCTGTAGGGAGAGAGAGCTGTTGGGGGAGAGAGCTTTAGGTGGAGAGAGCTGTAGGGAGAGAGAGCTGTAGGGGGAGAGAGCTTTAGGTGGAGAGAGCTGTAGGGAGAGAGCTGTAGGTGGTTGTGGGAGAGAGCTGTAGGGAGAGAGAGCTGTTGGGGGAGAGAGCTTTAGGTGGAGAGAGCTGTAGGGAGAGAGAGCTGTAGGGGGAGAGAGCTGTAGGGAGAGAGCTGTAGGTGGTTGTGGGAGAGAGCTGTAGGGAGAGAGAGCTGTATGGGGATTGATCTCTAGGAAGAGAGAGCTGTAGGGGGTTCAGGAGAGAGCTGTATTGGAAGAGAGATGTTGGGAGAGAGAGCTGTAGCGGGAGAGGGCTGTAGGAGGTTCAGGAGAGAGCTGTAGGGAGAGAGAGCTGTCGGGGGTTCATGAGAGAGCTGTTGGTGGAGAGCTGTAGGTGGTTGTGGGAGAGAGTTGTAGGGGGAGAGAGCTGTTGGGAGAGAGCTGTCGCGGGAGAGAGCTGTAGGTGGAGAGAGCTGTAGGTGGAGAGAGCTGTAGGAGGAGAGAGCTGAAGGGAGAGAGCTGTAGGTGGTGAGAGCTGTAGGGAGAGAGAGCTTTAGGGCCTTGTGGGAGAGAGCTGTAGGAGGAGAGAGCTGTAGGGGGAGAGAGCTGTAGGGGGAGAGAGCTATAGGGGGGAGAGAGAGCTGTAGGAGGAGAGAGCTGTAGGGGGAGAGAGCTGTTGGGGGAGAGAGAGAGCTGTAGGGAGAGAGAGCTTTAGGGCCTTGTGGGAGAGAGCTGTAGGAGGAGAGAGCTGTAGGAGGAGAGAGCTGTAGGGGGAGAGAGCTGTTGGGGGAGAGAGCTGTTGGGGGAGAGTGCTGCAGAGAGAGGTCAAAGGAGTGAAGTAGTGGTAAGAAGGCAGCAGACTGGGAGGCTTCCAGGTGGATGTTGAAATCTCCCAGGAGGATAAGTGGGGTGCCATCCTGAGCTGAGTAGAGTGTCAAGCTCCTCAAGGAAACTTCCCAGGGGACCTGGAGGACGATAAACAACAACAATATAAAGTTTAACAGGGTGAGTGATTGAGACAGCGTGGCATTCAAAGGCGATAGGTATAGGTCAATCGCAGAATTTCCAGGAGGGGGAGATCAGCAAGCAGTGCCACCACCACGGCCGGATTTTACATACAATCCGATTTTAATCAAGAGTGAGACTGAATTTTGTGAGAGTACATCTAATATGTGCATACTTTTACTGGATTGTAGATTTTTGAAGCAACCACAAAGCTATGACTTACTTTGCGATAATTGTGGACAGTTACCAATGCTACCAAAGCATTAATCAGAATTGCATGGCTTTTAGTTGATCTAATGTTACATTTTCCTTAGAAAAGCACAACATAAAAAAATAAAAGAAAAACATACATGTCTGTAGTACTTTTCACTCTTTATTTAATAGAATAGAGTAAAACAATTACACATACATAATATTCTCTGGTTTTGAAAAGAATATCTACAATTTATCCATAATACCCAGAAATATTTACAACATTTTAGCAATAGCCTTGTGCAGATAGTTGTTCAGCTGAATGTGACCTCGCTCCATGGAAAAGACGTTGTGTGCATGTTACTCCCCTTGCGTTGTGCTTGTTTAAGTCATGTTTCTCTGTGAAGCAGCAGTAGCCAGTTCATTCTGAATTGCAATTGGAAATGGTCGAACATGAGTGTGCAGCCCATGGTATAAAACATTTTATATTGTGCAATTTATTGTGCAAAACGTTAATGTGCTATTAATGGCTTTTGGTATTTTCTAAATTATGTTGGTTTTACATAGTTTACTTAAGTATTGCTTTCTACATACAATACAGTAAATATTCATTTGAAACAGGCAATTATTAAGTAAAATGTACTCATTGACTGAATGTTAATATTAATGTTTTCACATAAGTAAGTTTAGTCCATGTTTAGCCACTTAAATTTACTAAAATAATTGAAAATTGAAATTGAATTGTACATAATCTACAGAATGGCAAAACATTTTTCAAGCTACAATATTTTATAAGAAATCAACTCGTACATTACTACAGCAAATTATTCCAAAATAATTCTATCCCACCATCTGAAAAGAATGTGCCAGTCCAAATTATGTATGGTGGCAGAGCGTGCTGCATTACTGTGAAAATCCTGCAGGGGGCAGTCGTCTCTTAGAAATGCTTCCCAGGGTTTCTGAAGTGCACTGTGATTCTCCCGTCCTGATGGGCTTCATCTGTATCGCTGCACAGACAGGCCTGATGCCTGGAGATACTGTCATAAGATATCAATGCATTAGTGCAGCACTAGATAAAGGGCCAGTCCACTGCCTGGAGTTCTTGGTGCGCTCGTGTGTGTGCTGTGTGTGCGCTGTGTGTGTGCTCTGTGTGTGTGCGCTGTGTGCGCTGTGTGTGTGTGCTCGTGTGTGCGCTGTGTGTGTGCTCGTGTGTGTGTGCTGTGTGTGCGCTGTGTGTGCGCTGTGTGTGTGCGCTGTGTGTGCTGTGTGTGTGCTCGTGTGTGTGTGTGTGTGCTGTGTGTGTGCTGTGTGTGCGCTGTGTGTGTGCTCGTGTGTGTGCTCGTGTGTGTGCTGTGTGTGTGCGCTGTGTGTGCTGTGTGTGTGCGCTGTGTGCGCTGTGTGTGTGTGCTGTGTGTGTGTGCGCTGTGTGTGTGCGCTGTGTGTGTGCTCGTGTGTGCGCTGTGTGTGTGCGCTGTGTGTGTGCTGTGTGTGTGCTGTGTGTGCGCTGTGTGTGTGCGCTGTGTGTGTGCTCGTGTGTGCGCTGTGTGTGCTCGTGTGTGCTCGTGTGTGCGCTGTGTGTGCGCTGTGTGTGTGCTGTGTGTGCTCGTGTGTGCGCTGTGTGTGTGCGCTGTGTGTGTGCTCGTGTGTGCTCGTGTGTGCGCTGTGTGTGCGCTGTGTGTGTGCTGTGTGTGTGCTGTGTGTGCGCTGTATGTGCGCTGTGTGTGTGCTCGTGTGTGCGCTGTGTGTGCGCTGTGTGTGTGCTGTGTGTGCGCTGTGTGTGTGCGCTGTGTGTGTGCTCGTGTGTGTGCTGTGTGTGTGCTGTGTGTGCGCTGTGTGTGCGCTGTGTGTGTGTGCTGTGTGTGTGCTCGTGTGTGTGTGCTCGTGTGTGCGTTGTGTGCGCTCGTGTGTGTGTGTGTGTGTGTGCGCTGTGTGTGCGCTGTGTGTGTGCGCTGTGTGTGTGCGCTGTGTGTGTGCGCTGTGTGTGCGCTGTGTGTGTGCGCTGTGTGTGCGCTGTGTGTGTGCGCTGTGTGTGTGCGCTGTGTGCGCTGTGTGTGTGCTCGTGTGTGCGCTGTGTGTGCGCTGTGTGTGTGCTCTGTGTGTGCTCTGTGTGTGTGCTGTGTGTGCGCTGTGTGTGTGCGTTGTGTGCGCTGTGTGTGTGCGCTGTGTGTGCGCTGTGTGTGTGCTGTGTGTGCGCTGTGTGTGCGCTCATGTGTGTGTGCGCTGTGTGTGTGCTCATGTGTGTGCGCTGTGTGTGCGCTGTGTGTGCGCTGTGTGTGTGCGTTGTGTGTGTGCGCTGTGTGTGTGCTCATGTGTGTGCGCTGTGTGTGCGCTGTGTGTGTGTGCTCGTGTGTGCACTGTGTGTGCGCTCATGTGTGTGTGCTGTGTGTGTGCGCTGTGTGTGCTCTGTGTGTGCTGTGTGTGCGCTGTGTGTGCTGTGTGTGTGTGCTCGTGTGTGCGCTGTGTGTGTGCTCTGTGTGTGCTCTGTGTGTGTGCTGTGTGTGCGCTGTGTGTGTGCGCTGTGTGTGCTGTGTGTGCGCTGTGTGTGTGCTGTGTGTGCGCTGTGTGTGCGCTCATGTGTGTGTGCGTTGTGTGTGCTGTGTGTGTGCGCTGTGTGTGTGCTGTGTGTGCGCTGTGTGTGCGCTGTGTGTGTGCGCTGTGTGTGCTCTGTGTGTGCTGTGTGTGCGCTGTGTGTGCTGTGTGTGTGTGCTCGTGTGTGCTCGTGTGTGCGCTGTGTGTGTGCTCTGTGTGTGCTCTGTGTGTGTGCTGTGTGTGCGCTGTGTGTGTGCGTTGTGTGTGCTGTGTGTGTGCGCTGTGTGTGTGCTGTGTGTGCGCTGTGTGTGCGCTCATGTGTGTGTGCGCTGTGTGTGTGCTGTGTGTGCGCTGTGTGTGCGCTCATGTGTGTGCGCTGTGTGTGCGCTGTGTGTGCGCTGTGTGTGCGCTGTGTGTGCGCTCATGTGTGTGTGCTCGTGTGTGCGCTGTGTGTGCGCTGTGTGTGCTGTGTGTGTGCTGTGTGTGCGCTGTGTGTGCTCGTGTGTGTGCTCGTGTGTGCGCTGTGTGTGTGCGCTGTGTGTGTGCGCTGTGTGTGCGCTGTGTGTGCTGTGTGTGTGTGCTCGTGTGTGCGCTGTGTGTGCGCTGTGTGTGCGCTGTGTGTGCGCTGTGTGTGCGCTGTGTGTGCGCTGTGTGTGTGCTGTGTGTGCGCTGTGTGTGCTGTGTGTGCGCTGTGTGTGTGCTGTGTGTGTGCTCGTGTGTGCGCTGTGTGTGTGTGCTCGTGTGTGCGCTGTGTGTGTGCGCTGTGTGTGTGCGCTGTGTGTGTGCGCTGTGTGTGCGCTGTGTGTGTGTGCTCGTGTGTGCGCTGTGTGTGCGCTGTGTGTGCGCTGTGTGTGCGCTGTGTGTGCGCTGTGTGTGTGCTGTGTGTGCGCTGTGTGTGTGCTCGTGTGTGCGCTGTGTGTGCGCTGTGTGTTCTGTGTGTGCTGTGTGTGCGCTGTGTGTGCTGTGTGTGCGCTGTGTGTGCGCTGTGTGTGCGCTGTGTGTGCGCTGTGTGTGCGCTGTGTGTGCGCTGTGTGTGTGCTGTGTGTGCGCTGTGTGTGTGTGCTCGTGTGTGCGCTGTGTGTGCGCTGTGTGTGCTGTGTGTGCGCTGTGTGTGCGCTGTGTGTGCGCTGTGTGTGCGCTGTGTGTGTGTGCGCGCTGTGTGTGCGCTGTGTGTGCGCTGTGTGTGCGCTGTGTGTGTGTGCTCGTGTGTGCGCTGTGTGTGCGCTGTGTGTTCTGTGTGTGCTGTGTGTGCGCTGTGTGTGCTGTGTGTGCGCTGTGTGTGCTGTGTGTGCGCTGTGTGTGTGCTGTGTGTGTGCTGTGTGTGCGCTGTGTGTGTGCTCCCCATCTGATGCCACAGTGCTGGCACAGGCCCACGGCGGGGTCATGTACACGGAGAGCAGGGGTTTGTATGGGAGGTGTGCACACAGTCGAGCTGCACAGTGCCCCCTTGGGGGGTGGGGGAGATAGTGGGGATTGAGAGAATTGCACCAAAGATTCTGTAATGAGATAAAAAAGGGAGCCTGTTGCTTTTTAAAATGTGAGATTATTAATGCATTCAAGAACCATGACACTGCAGTAGTATGTGCACTTATTATGACCCATGTGGTGAAATATTTGTGAGGTATTTGGTGTGATATTTAGGTTAGATGTGATGGGATCTGACATGATTATCCTGAGAAAGGTCATATACATTCTTTTTTAAAAAGTAACATGATCCACACCATTATGTTACATCTACTGTACAAGTCCTCAACAAACCACCAGAAGCAGAATGAAGAATCATCTGTGCTGCTGGTGGCCCAGAACATGAGGCGTATGTGCACTACACGGGACGCTCAGGACCCAGCGTCTGAGAGCGGACAGATGGGCGGCCTGTAGCGTAGTGGTTAAGGTACATGACCCTGTAGCGTAGTGGTTAAGGTACATGACCCTGTAGTGTAGTGGTTAAGGTACATGACTGTAGCGTAGTGGTTAAGGTACATGACCCTGTAGTGTAGTGGTTAAGGTAAATGACCCTGTAGCGTAGTGGTTAAGGTACATGACCCTGTAGCGTAGTGGTTAAGGTAAATGACCCTGTAGCGTAGTGGTTAAGGTAAATGACCCTGTAGTGTAGTGGTTAAGGTACATGACCCTGTAGTGTAGTGGTTAAGGTACATGACTGTAGCGTAGTGGTTAAGGTACATGACCCTGTAGTGTAGTGGTTAAGGTAAATGACCCTGTAGCGTAGTGGTTAAGGTACATGACTGTAGTGTAGTGGTTAAGGTACATGACCCTGTAGCGTAGTGGTTAAGGTACATGACCCTGTAGTGTAGTGGTTAAGGTACATGACCCTGTAGTGTAGTGGTTAAGGTACATGACTGTAGCGTAGTGGTTAAGGTACATGACCCTGTAGTGTAGTGGTTAAGGTAAATGACCCTGTAGCGTAGTGGTTAAGGTACATGACCCTGTAGCGTAGTGGTTAAGGTAAATGACCCTGTAGCGTAGTGGTTAAGGTAAATGACCCTGTAGTGTAGTGGTTAAGGTACATGACCCTGTAGTGTAGTGGTTAAGGTACATGACTGTAGCGTAGTGGTTAAGGTACATGACCCTGTAGTGTAGTGGTTAAGGTAAATGACCCTGTAGCGTAGTGGTTAAGGTACATGACTGTAGTGTAGTGGTTAAGGTACATGACCCTGTAGCGTAGTGGTTAAGGTACATGACCCTGTAGTGTAGTGGTTAAGGTACATGACTGTAGCGTAGTGGTTAAGGTACATGACCCTGTAGTGTAGTGGTTAAGGTAAATGACCCTGTAGCGTAGTGTGACCCTGTAGTGTAGTGGTTAAGGTAAATGACCCTGTAGCGTAGTGGTTAAGGTAAATGACCCTGTAGCGTAGTGGTTAAGGTACATGACCCTGTAGCGTAGTGGTTCAGGTAAATGACCCTGTAGTGTAGTGGTTAAGGTAAATGACCCTGTAGTGTAGTGGTTAAGGTACATGACCCTGTAGCGTAGTGGTTAAGGTAAATGACCCTGTAGTGTAGTGGTTAAGGTAAATGACCCTGTAGCGTAGTGGTTAAGGTAAATGACCCTGTAGTGTAGTGGTTAAGGTAAATGACCCTGTAGTGTAGTGGTTAAGGTAAATGACCCTGTAGTGTAGTGGTTAAGGTACATGACCCTGTAGCGTAGTGGTTAAGGTACATGACCCTGTAGCGTAGTGGTTAAGGTAAATGACCCTGTAGTGTAGTGGTTAAGGTAAATGACCCTGTAGTGTAGTGGTTAAGGTAAATGACCCTGTAGTGTAGTGGTTAAGGTAAATGACCCTGTAATGTAGTGGTTAAGGTAAATGACCCTGTAATGTAGTGGTTAAGGTAAATGACCCTGTAGTGTAGTGGTTAAGGTAAATTACCCTGTAATGTAGTGGTTAAGGTAAATGACCCTGTAGTGTAGTGGTTAAGGTAAATGACCCTGTAGTGTAGTGGTTAAGGTAAATGACCCTGTAATGTAGTGGTTAAGGTAAATGACCCTGTAGTGTAGTGGTTAAGGTAAATGACCCTGTAGTGTAGTGGTTAAGGTAAATGACCCTGTAATGTAGTGGTTAAGGTAAATGACCCTGTAATGTAGTGGTTAAGGTAAATGACTGGGACACACAAGGTCAGTGGTTCTAATCCCAGTGTAGCCACAATAAGATCCGCACAGCCGTTGGGCCCTTGAGGAAGGCCCTTAACCCTGCATTGCTCCAGGGGAGGATTGTCACCTGCTTAGTCTAATCAACTGTACGTCGCTCTCGATAAGAGTGTCTGCCAAATGCCATTAATGTAATGTAATGTAATGTTGTGATTGTTTAGTCCAGTAGGTGGAAGTACTGCAAGGCTCCAAAGATTGTGTTCAAGGTGTTCAACACCCAGGCATTTTAACTGGAATCAGCTTTCATGGCTTTAATGGTTTCAGCAGTCTGCCAAAGTGAATGTTATATTAATATTTCACAGTCCAAAATCCAAGAAAGAGAATAAGTTACAATACAAAGTTAGGAGCTAAGTCAAGCAAGGAGAGCAACATTGTTCATTCCGAAAAGAAATGTTCACATTTCCTGAGAGCTGTGGTGTAAGATAAGAACATTTTCCTGCATCAGTTGGCCTTCATTAAATGGCCAATATGGCACATAATGTGACAGCTGTAGTCAGTCATTTACACCCACCCTGAGCTCTGATCTCTCCCTGCAGTGAAGCGGCAGCACATTTTCTATCAGTTACTACTTGTGTTGTGAATACACCATTCTCACAAAGGGGAGACTTTTAACAAACTGTCTGTGTTGAAAGTAACACAAAATGTGTTGTCCATAACTAGACATGATGACGTGTGAAAAATGTGTTTAACATGTCTGTTTTCAGAGTGTCACTGATTCAGGCAGGGTCAGGGCACCTCAGCGGTGAGCTCAGTGGTATGTGGCCATTGAGAGTGTGGTGTATATGAACAAAACCCAAAATCCTGTCAAAAGAGATGCTATTCAGGAATAACAGGAGCTATGGCCAGCTAAGGCTTAGTGTAGATATATGGGGTAATGTATCTACACTGACTGAACAGGCTATTTATACTGATACAGAGCAAATAGCAAAGAATGTAGCGCTACATAGTACATTTTAAGGTTTAAAACTACAGTAAATTCCTGAACATTTCACTTTAAATGAAAAGACTTGAACTCAAGAGAACACAAAAGAGTAGCTGAGCTTACTGGGGTTGCCTTTAATGTGGTACATTGGGGACAGGATGGAAAACCGGGGCCAGCACTAGTGTGCAGTGGAATTGCATGGCTATGGTGATGTAACTGCAGATTCCTAAAATACTTCTGAGGTCACATGAGCTGAAGACTAATTTATCCAGCTGTGCATCCCATGACAAGTTTCTGCTAAGGCTTAACTAATCATGTGAATGTCATCCGCTGTTTGTAGCCCATAGCAGTGGGGTATTTGTCCCAGTTATGCAAATGTCTTCAGTATTCGTTTGTGTCATCCAATGTCGTATGTGTTCACTAATGTTGCAAACGGTTTTTCATAATTTACATTTATTTTTCAAAAATTCCAGTCATTCCTCATGTTAATATTCTCTAGTTTCCTCTGCACCGTTTCTCAGAAAGGTTGGTGTAAATCATGTGGTATTATGTTTGTTGGAAAATGGAAAAAGAAACAGTGTTTGTCCCCAAACCATTTCTTGGTGTAGTAAAAAAGTTACTCCTGTTACTCCAAACAGTCCTTTGCTGATAACCAGGGTCATGGATAGAGTTCAGAATGATCATGCACTGATATCATGAAAAATATATATCATCAACGTTGTTTCCTCTCTACGGCCCCACTGTCAAAGCGATGGAGGTGGGACCCCAGGGTCAGCCAGTCCAGTCATCAGCTCAGCGGGGCCTTTCTCCTCTGGTGAGTGTTTTTGGAGCACAGTACTGTCTTACTGTTCACCACTGGTCTCCTGAGTGGTGAGTCACCGGGCTCCCAGCAGCACGGCTCAATGACTCACTGCCAGGGCTTCAGTGTGGAGCCTTCAGTGTGGAGCCTTCAGTGTGGAGCCCCTGCTGATTGAGTGTGGAGCCCCCTGCTGATTGAGTGTGGGGCCCCCCTGCTGATTGAGTGTGGGGCCCCCCTGCTGATTGAGTGTGGGGCCCCCCTGCTGATTGAGTGTGGGGCCCCCCTGCTGATTGAGTGTGGGCCCCCCTGCTGATTGAGTGTGGGGCCCCTGCCTGCTGATTGAGTGTGGGGCCCCTGCTGATTGAGTGTGGGGCCCCCCTGCTGATTGAGTGTGGGGCCCCTGCCTGCTGATTGAGTGTGGGGCCCCTGCTGATTGAGTGTGGAGCCCCCTGCTGATTGAGTGTGGGGCCCCCCTGCTGATTGAGTGTGGGGCCCCCTGCTGATTGAGTGTGGGGCCCCTGCTGATTGAGTGTGGGGCCCCTGCCTGCTGATTGAGTGTGGGGCCCCTGCCTGCTGATTGAGTGTGGGGCCCCTGCTGATTGAGTGTGGGCCCCCCCTGCTGATTGAGTGTGGGGCCCCTGCTGATTGAGTGTGGAGCCCCTGCTGATTGAGTGTGGGCCCCCCTGCTGATTGAGTGTGGGGCCCCTGCTGATTGAGTGTGGGCCCCCCTGCTGATTGAGTGTGGGCCCCCCTGCTGATTGAGTGTGGGCCCCCCTGCTGATTGAGTGTGGGCCCCCCTGCTGATTGAGTGTGGGGCTCCCCTGCTGATTGAGTGTGGAGCCCCCTGCTGATTGAGTGTGGGGCCCCTGCTGATTGAGTGTGGGGCCCCCCTGCTGATTGAGTGTGGGGCCCCTGCTGATTGAGTGTGGGCCCCCCTGCTGATTGAGTGTGGGGCCCCTGCTGATTGAGTGTGGAGCCCCCTGCTGATTGAGTGTGGGGCCCCTGCTGATTGAGTGTGGGGCCCCTGCTGATTGAGTGTGGAGCCCCCTGCTGATTGAGTGTGGGGCCCCTGCTGATTGAGTGTGGGGCCCCTGCTGATTGAGTGTGGGGCCCCCTGCTGATTGAGTGTGGGCCCCCCTGCTGATTGAGTGTGGGCCCCCCTGCATCTTTGAAGAACAAACATGATTTTATGTACCATTTTAATTAAAGGTACAATAGGTAATTTCTAACTGTCAAGAGAGGGATTTCAGCAACAAACAGCCTCAGACCACAACACTGTTTATCTCTCCCCCTTCTCTGTGAATGTGCTGATGTGCTGAATCTTACCTCTTATACCTTTAAATAAAACATGCTATGTGGTTGGATAAAAGCTTCCTTGCCATAAGATAAGATGGGGGGAGACTGAATTTAAAATGGTGTCCACTCAATGGGGATTGTGTTTTTGGACTGGGCCTGGAGACAACAGGGAGACCCAACCGAACTGAATAAATATGTTTCAACTGCCATTTCCAGCAGTTACCTGATTTACATGCAAGTTTGAATGCCAGTATATTATGCCTGAGCTAACCTCCCTGCATATGCTGAAAATACAGTAACCTACCTCAACAAAGGTTGACCACACACACGCAGGAATACCTAGACTATAGCTACGAACATTACAAGATAGCGTTAACAAATGACTGCAATTGATTAGACTAAGCAGGAGACAATCCTCCCCTGGAGCAATGCAGGGTTAAGGGCCTTGCTCAAGGGCCCAACAGCTGTGCAGATCTTATTGTGGCTACACCGGGATTAGAACCACCGACCTTGCGTGTCCCAGTCATGCACCTTACGTGCCCTACATTCATCAAGGGATTAACAAAGTGAATTATTGTGGATTTTTCAGGTTGAGTTCTGTTAGCAGGACACAAATGGAAAATGGCATGAGGAAAAATTCTGTACAGATATTAGGAAGTATTTTTTCACACAGCATCAATGTGTGGAATAGCTGGCCAGCGCATGTAGTGGAGGCAGAAACAATGAGGGATTTCAAGACCAGGCTTGATACGGTGTTAGATTCTATTCAGCTTTTAGGTAAATTAGGCAGTAGGTACACTCAGGGGTAGGAAAAGGTGAGCATTGCTGGGCTGAATGGCCAGTTCTTCATTACCTTATGATATGTTAAAAACACATCATTTAGACTGACAGTCTACACAGAATATAACACGGAATATAAATTCTCCTCACTGCAACATCTCCTTGCATCATACAGTGCCCAACATGCCCATTCGGTCAGTCAGCCGTTAATCTAACAAAAGCAGCACGGCAGAGAGCCGCAGCGGCCAAGGCCTTCAGTTAAACAAGACAACAAACAAACTGGACTGAGCAGGAGACCATCCTCCCCTGGAGCAGTGCAGGGTTAAGGGCCTTGCTCAAGGGCCCAACGACTGTGTGCATCTTATTGTGGCTACACTGGGATTAGAACTTAGTATTATTCTGTTTGATTTTTACCAGGAACTTAGTATTATTCTGTATGATTTTTACCAGGAACTTAGTATTATTCAGTTTGATTTTTACCAGGAACTTAGTATTATTCTGTATGATTTTTACCAGGAACTTAGTATTATTCAGTTTGATTTTTACCAGGAACTTAGTATTATTCAGTTTGATTTTTACCAGGAACTTAGTATTATTCTGTATGATTTTTACCAGGAACTTAGTATTATTCTGTATGATTTTTACCAGGAACTTAGTATTATTCTGTTTGATTTTTACCAGGAACTTAGTATTATTCAGTTTGATTTTTACCAGGAACTTAGTATTATTCTCAGTGTGAGTGTGAGTGTGTGTGTGTGTGTGTTGGCTACCTCAGTGTGTGTGTGTGTATGTGTGTGTTGGCTATCAGTGTGTGTGTGTGTGTGTGTGTGTGTGTTGGCTACCTCAGTGTGTGTGTGTGTGTGTGTGTGTTGGCTACCTCAGTGTGTGTGTATGTGTGTGTTGGCTATCTCAGTGTGTGTGTGTGTGTGTGTGTTGACTATCTCAGTGTGTGTGTGTGTATGTGTGTGTGTGTGTGTGTGTGTGTTGGCTATCTCAGTGTGAGTGTGTGTGAGTGTGTGTTGGCTATCTCAGTGGTTGTGTGTGTGTGTGTCTGTGTGTGTGTTGGCTATCTCAGTGTTTGTGTGTGTGTATATGTGTGTGTGTGTGTGTGTGTGTGTGTGTTGGCTATCTCAGTGTGAGTGTGTGTGTGTGTGTGTTGGCTATCAGTGTGTGTGTGTGTGTGTGTGTGTGTTGGCTACCTCAGTGTGTGTGTGTGTGTGTGTATGTGTGTGTTGGCTATCTCAGTGTGAGTGTGTGTGTGTGTGTGTGTGTTGGCTACCTCAGTGTGTGTGTGTGTATGTGTGTGTTGGCTATCTCAGTGTGTGTGTGTTGGCTATCTCAGTGTGTGTGTGTGTGTGTGTGTGTGTGTGTGTGTGTGTGTGTGTGTTGGCTACCTCAGTGTGTGTGTGTGTGTGTGTTGACTATCTCAGTGTGTGTGTGTGTGTGTGTGTATGTGTGTTGGCTATCTCAGTGTGTGTGTGTATGTGTGTGTTGGCTATCTCAGTGTGTGTGTGTGTGTGTGTGTGTGTGTGTTGACTATCTCAGTGTGTGTGTATGTGTGTGTGTGTGTTGGCTATCTCAGTGTGTGTGTGTGTTTTGGCTATCTCAGTGTGTGTGTGTGTGTGTGTGAGAGTGTGTGTATGTGTGTGTGTGTGTGTGTTGGCTACCTCAGTGTGTGTGTGTGTGTGTGTGTGTGTGTGTGTGTGTTGACTATCTCAGTGTGTGTGTGTATGTGTGTGTGTGTGTGTGTGTTGGCTATCTCAGTGTGAGTGTGTGTGAGTGTGTGTTGGCTATCTCAGTGGTTGTGTGTGTGTGTGTGTGTGTGTGTGTGTGTGTTGGCTATCTCAGTGTTTGTGTGTGTGTATATGTGTGTGTGTGTGTGTGTGTGTGTGTGTGTGTTGGCTATCTCAGTGTGTGTGTGTGTGTTGGCTATCTCAGTGTTTGTGTGTGTGTATATGTGTGTGTGTGTGTGTTGGCTATCTCAGTGTGTGTGTGTGTGTGTGTTGACTATCTCAGTGTGAGTGTGTATGTGTGTGTGTGTTGGCTATCTCAGTGTGTGTGTGTGTGTGTGTGTGTGTGTGTGTGTGTGTTGGCTATCTCAGTGTGTGTGTGTGAGTGTGTGTTGGCTATCTCAGTGGTTGTGTGTGTGTGTGTGTGTGTGTGTGTGTGTGTTGGCTATCTCAGTGTGTGTGTGTGTGTTGGCTATCTCAGTGTTTGTGTGAGTGTGTGTGTGTGTGTGGACTATCTCAGTGTGTGTGTGTGTGTGTGTGTGTGTTGACTATCTCAGTGTGTGTGTGTGTGTGTGTGTATGTGTGTTGGCTATCTCAGTGTGTGTGTGTGTATTGGCTATCTCAGTGTGTGTGGCTCTCACCAGAGAACACGGCCACCCCCTGCCCTTTCCTCTGCCTTCTCTTTTTCCTACACACACAGAACCTCTGGCAGAGGAGGTGGCACAGGTCTCCTAATCTCATCCTCATGGAGATCTAGTGTCTTCTCCTCATCCCTCTCCTTCTCCTCTTTTGAATTTCATGCGGTTTCTGTTACTCTGCCGTGCAAACTGTTTGTTATTGTTGTTTATCGCCCCCCGGGTCCTCTGGGAAACTTTTTGGATGAGATGGACATCCTCCTCAACTCCTCACCTGTCAATGACACCCCCCTGATCCTCCTGGGTGACTTCAACCTCAACTCAGAGTCCACCCATTCTACCTTTCTCTCCCTCCTCTCTTCTTTTGACCTTACCCTCACTCTTACATTTTACATTTTAGTCATTTGGCAGACGCTTTTAATCCAAAGCAACTTACAAGTGCATAGGTTCTACCACAAGTCAAAGCATCACATCCAGAACTAGGAAAATACACCTGGACTGCTGTTCTAAACATAGTCGTCATCATAAGTGCAATTTTCTTTTTCTTTTTTTTGGGGGGGGGGGGTTAGACAGGGATAGGGGTATCAGAAGGGGGGGGCGGGGTAAATCAGGAGGGAGGACTAAGGTAGTTTGAAGAGGTGTGTTTTGAGTCTGCGTCGAAATAGGGGGAGGGATTCTGCTGTCCTGACAGTGGTAGGCAAGTCATTCCACCACTGAGGAACCAGAACGGAAAACAGGCGTGAACGTGCAGCTCGACCGCCAGGTGCCCGTAGAGAGGGAACCGTAAGGCGACCAGGCTGGCAGACCGGAGTGGTCTAGCTGGGGAGTAGGGAGTGATCAAGGATTGTATGTAATGTGGGGCAGTCCCCTTAGCAGCCTGAAATGCCAACACTAGGGCCTTGAATCGGATGCGTGCGGCAATAGGAAGCCAGTGGAGACCAATGAGAAGCGGGGTGACATGAGCCGACCTGGGCTGACTGGTGATCAAGCGGGCTGCAGCATTCTGGACCAGCTGGAGGGGCTTGATGGCGCACGCTGGAAGACCGGCAAGGAGGGAGTTGCAGTAATCCAGGCGGGAAATGACGAGCGCCTGGACTAGGAGCTGGGTGGCTTTCTCCGTCAGGAGATGACGGATGCGGCGTATATTATACAGAAAGAACCTGCAGGTTCTGGCAGTGGAGGATACTTGTGGAGCCAGGGAGAGGCAGTTATCAAGAGTCACCCCAAGATTCTTTGCCGTACGGGAGGAGGAAACTACAAAGTCCTCCACAGTCAGTGAGAGGTCGATTGACGGAGAGGACTTAGCAGGGATGTAGAGAAGCTCAGTTTTGGCAAGGTTGAGCTTCAGGTGATGGGAAGTCATCCACGCAGAGATATCAGCCAAGCAGGCAGAGATCTGTGTGGTGATTTGGGTGTCGGGGGGGAAGGAAATGAAGAGTTGGGTGTCATCAGCGTAGGAGTGATAAGAGAAGCCGTGGGAAGAGATAACAGAACCAAGGGACATGGTGTATAGCGAGAAGAGGAGAGGCCCAAGAACCGAGCCCTGCGGGACTCCAGTTCGTAGGGGTTGAGGGTCGGAGAGTGCGCCCCTCCAAGTCACCTGGTAGGAGCGACCAGAGAGGTAGGAGGAAAACCAAGCGAGTGCAGAACCTGTGACACCCATCCCAGACAGCGATGAGAGCAGAATCTCATGGTTGACTGTATCGAAGGCGGCTGACAGGTCGAGGAAGATGAGGACAGAGGAGAGGGATTTTGCTTTAGCAGAGTGGAGTGCCTCAGTGACCGCGAGCAGGGCGGTTTCAGTGGAGTGGCCACTCTTGAAGCCAGACTGGTTGGGGTCATGGAGATTGTTGTGGAGAAGATAAGTGGACAGTTGGGAGCAGACCGCCCGTTCCAGGGTTTTAGCGAGAAAGGGAAGAAGAGAGACAGGCCGGTAGTTGTTCAGGGCAGAGGGATCAAGAGTAGGTTTTTTGAGGAGGGGAGTGACTCTGGCCCTCTTCAGGGAAGAGGGCATGGTGCCGGAAGAGAGGGAGGTGTTGATTAGAGAGGAGAGAAAAGGGAGAATGTCCTCAGATATAGATTGTAGGAGGGGAGAGGGGATGGGGTCAAGAGGACAGGTGGTCGGGCGGTGGGAAGTAAGGAGTTTCAGTGTGTCGGCGTCAGAGAGGGGAGAAAAGGAGGTTAGGGAGTTGGGGAGGGTAGGAGGGTCAGCAGGGGTGGAGGGTTGGGAGAAGGAGTTGCGAATAGCATCGACCTTCTTTTCAAAGAAGGAGACAAAGGCATCAGGTGTGAGTGATGAGGGGGGGGGGGGGGGGAGGGGGGGCCAGAAGAGAGGAGAAAGTTGAAAACAGTTTGCGGGGATTAGAGGCGGCCGCGTTAATTTTCGAGTGAAAGAAGGAAGATTTAGCTAGAGAGACAGAGGAATGGAAAGATGATGAGAGGGCATGGAAGGAAGCCTTATCACTGGGGAGACGGGACCTTTTCCATTTTCTCTCCGCCGCCCGCAGTTCGGTTCGGACAGCTCGTAGAGCATCAGAAAGCCAAGGACTGGGGGGGGAGGCCCAAGCTAGTTTGGTGGTGAGGGGACACAGAGAGTCAAAGGAAGATGAGAGGGAGGACATGAGAGTTGTAGCCGCATCATCGGTAGACAGTCGAGAGAAAGACACCGCAGATGGTAGGGAGGAGAGGATTGTAGATGAGAGGGTGGAGGAAGACAGGTGGCGTAGGTTCCGTCGACAGGTGACAGTGGATGGTGGGAGAGATGGATGGGTGTTAGAGGAGAGTGGAAGAGAGAAAGAGATGAAGGAGTGGTCAGATATATGGAGTGGTGTTACAGAGAGGTTGGTTGTTGTGCAGCTCCTTGTGAAGATGAGGTCAAGAAGGTTGCCTGCTTTGTGGGTGGGAGGGGAAAGAGTGTGCATGTCCAAAAAAAAAAAAAAAATTAAAAAAAAAAAAATTCTGATGACAACTATGTTTAGAACAGCATTTCCTGTGTATTTTGCTAGTTTCTGGATGTGATGCTCTGACTTATGGTAGAACCTATGCACTTGTAAGTCGCTTTGGATTAAAAGCGTCTGCCAAATGACTAAAATGTAAAATGTAATGTAAATGTGTGTGTGTGTGTGTGTGTTGACTATCTCAGTGTGTGTGTGTATGTGTGTGTTGGCTATCTCAGTGTGTTTGTATGTGTGTGTGTGTTGGCTATCTCAGTGTGTGTGTGTGTGTGTGTGTGTGTGTGTGTGTGTGTGTGTGTGAGAGTGTGTGTATGTGTGTGTGTGTGTGTGTGTGTGTTGGCTACCTCAGTGTGTGTGTATGTGTGTGTGTATGTGTGTGTTGGCTATCTCAGTGTGTGTGTGTGTGTGTGTGTGTGTGTTGACTATCTCAGTGTGTGTGTGTGTGTGTGTGTGTATGTGTGTGTGTTGGCTATCTCAGTGTGAGTGTGTGTTGGCTATCTCAGTGGTTGTGTGTGTGTGTGTGTGTGTGTGTGTGTTGGCTATCTCAGTGTTTCTGTGAGTGTGTGTGTGTATATGTGTGTGTGTGTGTGTTGGCTATCTCAGTGTGTGTGTGTATGTGTGTGTGTGTGTTGGCTACCTCAGTGTGTGTGTATGTGTGTGTGTGTGTGTGTGTTGGCTATCTCAGTGTTTCTGTGAGTGTGTGTGTGTATATGTGTGTGTGTGTGTGTTGGCTATCTCAGTGTGTGTGTGTATGTGTGTGTGTGTGTTGGCTATCTCAGTGTGTGTGTGTGTGTGTGTGTTGGCTATCTCAGTGTGAGTGTGTGTGAGTGTGTGTTGGCTATCTCAGTGGTTGTGTGTGTGTGTGTGTGTGTGTGTGTGTTGGCTATCTCAGTGTTTGTGTGAGTGTGTGTGTTGGCTATCTCAGTGTTTGTGTGAGTGTGTATGTGTGTGTGTGTGTGTGTATTGGCTACACCGGGGATTGAACCACCGACCTTGTGTGTCCCAGTCATTTACCTTAACCACTACGCTACCGGCCACCATCAGCTTTGATCCTCACACCTTCTAACTTGGTGGACCACTAATTGGTGATATGGATGAATAGCTTGAATTTACAGTAAACTAATGTCTGGACAAAATGTAAAATAATATTTTGATGAAATTGCATTCATGTATTTCCAAATCGCTTATTTTTTCACACACTGGGCCTCATTTATCAATATTCTCGGAAATCCGTGTGCAAATATATGTGGGATCGGAAACAAAGAAACAACTTTCGCCAGATTTGTGAAAGAGGCATAGAAATTCTGCAGGTCCTGGAGCATCTGTTCAGACAGACATCACCGTGAACACCAGGACGTACCAAGATATCTAAATAACAAAACACACACAGCCCCCCTCCCAATAAGCTTACATGACTTCCATTTCCATTTAAAAAAGTGTTTATAGACAAGTGTATACAGTTTAAAGCATTTTTAATCATAAAACTGGTTTAAGCAGGTGGTTGGCTGATCGGAGTGTGTAAGCAGTGAAGTGTCAAAGCTGTGGAAGACTCAAGCCAGGCCACATAGCCTAGCTGTTGTAAACGCTTTCTCAAGTAACACACGCTATGCAACAGGTAAAAAGAAAACGGTTCCACATTTGGCACTTTCCTTCCCACAGTGATGTCTGCAAGGCAGCCATTTCAGCTCCGCCAACCATAGATTATGTGTATACGTTATTACTTAGCAACTTTTCTTTAATGTATTTTTATTAAATGCATCTGTATCCCGTTGGTTCCTCTCCTGGGTCTGCTTCAGCTCGTGTTCCCCTCCCTCCTCTGGGTGTGGAAAGAGGTTGGGCTGGTTTTCCTTTCAGACTCTTTATTTACATTCCTCAGTGTGTTTGAGTTGATCTGCGTTTGTCCTGTGGAATGGCTCTTATAGTCCCTACACTGACAGACCTACACCGGTGCTGACTAAAGGCCTCATGAGCACTGTACTGTCCCAGGAATGCCCAAGAACACAGGTGCTATGGCTTATATCACAGCACATATCATAGGATATCTCTAAAATATCAATCAAGTATTTTTCAATTCCATTTGGGTTATTCATCACGGATTTGTCCATGCTATGATCTCTCTGTAGTAGTGTACTATAACTGGAAAAGAGAATCCATTTTGTCGTGACTTCTTCTGAATGAAACATGTTACTCAAACACTGACACTGCAAAGAGCACTTGAACTCGGTAAGGGAGTGAACAAAGCCTGTTGGAATGTGCGTTGTCCCTGGGGGAGGATAGGCTGTGGTGATTATATATTGTGAAGCAAGAATTAGCTCACCACACCTGTCATTTTCACGTTCATGATGAGGCAAGGTCAGCTGCTCTTAACAATACTGAGGTCTGCAATTAGTAAGTAAAAAATGCTAAGAATGAAAGAACCTGTGAAAGTATGTTTTTGTCTACAAATCGGACTGGCAGCAGACTCAAATTGATTCGCCTGTAAATTACACAAGTAATTGGTCAAAAGCTGAGAGGCAAACACGTTTCCTCACTCAAATAAAGTTGACTCAATTCACACAATCTAGGAACTAGAGGGCAACAGGTATGAACATGTCTGTTTGGACTCAGGCATGTATGTTACTTACAGCAGCTGAATCTTGGAGGTTTGTCTCCTTTCAGTGGGAGCAAAACCAGGAAAACAACAGGTCACTTCTCTCACTCTCTCATGCACGCACACACACACACACACACTCACGCACGCACCACACACACACACACACACGCTCGCACGCACACACACACTCACGCACACACACACGCACACACACACTCACGCACGCACGCACACACCACACACACACACACGCTCGCACGCACACACACACTCACGCACACACACACGCACACACACACTCACGCACGCACGCACACACTCACGCACACACACACACTCTCTCACGCACGCACGCACGCACGCACACACTCACGCACACACACACACTCTCTCACGCACGCACTCACGCACGCACACACTCACGCACGCACGCACCACACACGCACGCTCGCACGCACACACACACTCACGCTCGCACGCACACACACACTCACGCACACACGCACACACACACACTCTCTCACGCACACACGCACACACACACTCACGCACACACGCACACACACACTCACGCACGCACGCACACACACACTCACGCACGCACACACACACTCACGCACGCACACACTCACGCACGCACGCACGCACACACTCTCTCACGCACGCACTCACGCACGCACACACTCACGCACGCACGCACCACACACGCACGCTCACACGCACGCACACACACACTCACACACACACACACACACACACTGAAAGGGGTGGAGATTTGAGCAGAAATGAGGAGATGTGACCATGCCCGATGGCTGTGCACAGGTTCAGGAAGTGATCATGTGACCGTGTCTTCATGACTGACAGAAGGACTCGCACACAAAGGTTCTGCAAAGGTAAAGCAGCAGAACAAAATATATTTTGTCAATTCACAGAACTACGGTATGGAAGTCCAGTGCAAGTGAAACCCCAACTCAACCCCAACCCTTGCAGAGAAAAAAAAATCAAAATCAAAAATATTTATGAATGCACAGAACAGTTTAACTCATAGAGCCAATACAATGAAGTGTTTCTGAGAAAGCACCTCCTAAGAAGTTCAAAAACATTCAAAATGGCAGAAAAGCAGGACTGTGTGTGTTCTGGGATGAAGAGGTACATTTGGGAGAAATGTGGTGCATGCAAGCGAAATGGGATGGCAGGTGTCTGTGGGTGTCATGCCTATGAGCAGCCAGACCAGACAGGCCTGCTAGATGTGAGGAGTTTTGGAGCAAAAGGGGAAATCTATTACCCCTCGTATATCCCTGATTGACATTTTAAAGCACATTTTCCTCTTCGGTTTGCAAACCTCAATAGCGGCGGTCAGCATGGATGTACACACATGGCTAGTCTCGAGTCCCCCTAGCTATGGATTCCAAATCCAGGACATCATTTCAGCTCCAGCATACTCACCTGCCTGCGATGAGTGGAGCGATGTGAGCTATATTGAGCAGACAGCGCTGCTGTGCAGGCAGGTCAGCTGTGATGGGCGGCAGGAAGAAACAGAGTTAATGCTGTTACTGTTCTAATAGTCACTGAAAGGTGAAACAACATGGTATTACTGTAATGGAAACGCAAAGTTAAAGAACCAAATAGTGAT
The DNA here is from genome assembly GCF_963514075.1 of Conger conger. NCBI lineage: Eukaryota > Metazoa > Chordata > Actinopteri > Anguilliformes > Congridae > Conger > Conger conger. The sequence continues at coordinate 2,773,640 of NC_083771.1, forward strand.
CAATATTCCACAGCAGTCACGTGGTAACACATTTTAATGAATGCTCATTTACTCCTATTAGTAATGTTGATAGGCTAATTTAGGCTTGATAGGATGTGTTACCCTCATTATAAGGCTCAAATATGTTTTGCGGCTCCAGACAGATTATTTTAGCCAAAAATGGCTCTTTTGATAGTCTTTTGATACCCCTGGTGTAGGGGAACAATCAAACATTTCACAAGGTCTTATTGATAAGATCTGTGTCACGTGAATACTAGCTGCTACATAACTGCAAAAATGAACCCAGGAAAGCGATGATAGCACGTTGTGTGGGGGTTTGTGTGGCAGAGAGGAGACGTTGTGTGGGGGTTTGCGTGTGACAGAGGAGACGTTGTGTGGGGGTTTGCGTGTGACAGAGGAGACGTTGTGTGGGGGTTTGCGTGTGATAGAGGAGACGTTGTGTGGGGGTTTGTGTGGCACAGAGGAGACGTTGTGTGGGGGTTTGTGTGGCACAGAGGAGACGTTGTGTGGGGGTTTGTGTGTGACAGAGGAGACGTTGTGTGGGGGTTTGTGTGGCACAGAGGAGACGTTGTGTGGGGGTTTGTGTGGCACAGAGGAGACGTTGTGTGGGGGTTTGTGTGGCACAGAGGAGACGTTGTGTGGGGGTTTGCGTGTGACAGAGGAGACGTTGTGTGGGGGTTTGCGTGTGACAGAGGAGACGTTGTGTGGGGGTTTGCGTGTGACAGAGGAGACGTTGTGTGGGGGTTTGCGTGTGACAGAGGAGACGTTGTGTGGGGGTTTGTGTGTGACAGAGGAGACGTTGTGTGGGGGTTTGTGTGTGACAGAGGAGACGTTGTGTGGGGGTTTGCGTGTGACAGAGGAGACGTTGTGTGGGGGTTTGTGTGGCACAGAGGAGACGTTGTGTGGGGGTTTGCGTGTGACAGAGGAGACGTTGTGTGGGGGTTTGCGTGGCACAGAGGAGACGTTGTGTGGGGGTTTGCGTGGCACAGAGGAGACGTTGTGTGGGGGTTTGTGTGGCACAGAGGAGACGTTGTGTGGGGGTTTGTGTGGCACAGAGGAGACGTTGTGTGGGGGTTTGTGTGGCACAGAGGAGACGTTGTGTGGGGGTTTGTGTGTGACACAGAGGAGACGTTGTGTGGGGGTTTGCGTGGCACAGAGGAGACGTTGTGTGGGGGTTTGCGTGTGACAGAGGAGACGTTGTGTGGGGGTTTGTGTGTGACAGAGGAGACGTTGTGTGGGGGTTTGTGTGTGACAGAGGAGACGTTGTGTGGGGGTTTGTGTGTGACAGAGGAGACGTTGTGTGGGGGTTTGTGTGTGATAGAGGAGATGTTGTGTGGGGGTTTGTGTGGCACAGAGGAGACGTTGTGTGGGGGTTTGCGTGTGACAGAGGAGACGTTGTGTGGGGGTTTGCGTGTGACAGAGGAGACGTTGTGTGGGGGTTTGCGTGGCACAGAGGAGACGTTGTGTGGGGGTTTGCGTGTGACAGAGGAGACGTTGTGTGGGGGTTTGCGTGGCACAGAGGAGACGTTGTGTGGGGGTTTGTGTGTGATGGCATAGAGGAGCGGTGAATATAAAGAAGCCATACAGACTGCAAGTGGTTTCATAAAGCTTTAATTATTCTGTAATAACACAGTTTCCAGCTGTGGATTACACATTCAGCTTCTTGGGACAATACAGAACAGTTCATTTATATCTACAGAATGAAAATAAAAAACAATGGAAACAGAAGTTTGTCCAGCGTTTCTTTACACTGCAGGTCAACTAAAGGCAAAAAAAAAAATGAAATCAAGAAAAAGTATGTCCAGCTTAAGAATAAATTAGGCTTCAAACATAAGAATAAATTAGGCTCCAAAGCAGTGCTTGAAATGGTATCAACCAAACTTCATAAATATACTGTACATATTTTTAAAAACATGTAAAAAAAAAAATTTAAAAAAATCTTGCAACAATACAAGTTATCTGAACAGACTACATACAAAATATTCATAGTGGATCACAACCAGACTGTGTTTATACACCAACTGAGAGTGGAGCCAACACCCCCCCCCCCTCGCAGCCAGAGGTGGGGGCTCTCTCCTGCGCTTGTTTGGGTTGAGTATGTGAGTATAGGAAAAGCAATACAAAGACCTGTTACAATCTGCAGTCATATTTGCCCGTGAATTGATCCTGAATGTTGCCTGGGAAGGAGCCTGATTCAGCACCGCACACCAGCACCGGACAGCCTGCCCACGACCTGGCTGAAGCCACTGTTTGAGATCCAGCTCCTTCCTGAAGTTTGACTAATTATTTCTGGATTACTATTCTAGATTAAATCTGACATTCCTTAACTTTCGAATCCCTAAACTAATAGCATCTGGTATTGCACATAATGAAGTAAGGTCAAACTTCACTTCATTTATCTGAAATCTGAACACAAGTTATTTCAGGATGCTTGGATTACATTGTTTCTAAAGATTACTTCCACGTTTACATTTGCACGTAGATTACTGTCAGATTGCATGATTTTCCCGTGTAACCCATGAAACGTCCGATGTAGAAAATAACAGGAATATGAAATAATCACAACCAGCCCTGCACACACACAGCCCTGCACACACACACAGCCCTGCACACACACACAGCCCTGCACACACACGCAGCCCTGCACACACACACACACACAGCCCTGCACACACACACACACACACACAGCCCTGCACACACACACACAGCCCTGCACACACACAGCCCTGCACACACACACACACACACACACACACACAGCCCTGCACACACACAGCCCTGCACACACAGCCCTGCACACACACACAGCCCTGCACACACACACAGCCCTGCACACACACACAGCCCTGCACACACACACAGCCCTGCACACACACAGCCCTGCACACACACGCAGCCCTGCACACACACGCAGCCCTGCACACACACGCAGCCCTGCACACACACGCAGCCCTGCACACACACGCAGCCCTGCACACACACGCAGCCCTGCACACACACACAGCCCTGCACACACACACAGCCCTGCACACACACACAGCCCTGCACACACACAGCCCTGCACACACACGCAGCCCTGCACACACACGCAGCCCTGCACACACACGCAGCCCTGCACACACACACAGCCCTGCACACACACAGCCCTGCACACACACGCAGCCCTGCACACACACGCAGCCCTGCACACACACACAGCCCTGCACACACACACAGCCCTGCACACACACGCCCTGCACACACCCAGCCCTGCACACACAGACACACAGCCCTGCACACACACACCCTGCACACACACACAGCCCTGCACACACACACACACACAGCCCTGCACACACACACACAGCCCTGCACACACACACACAGCCCTGCACACACACGCCCTGCACACACACAGCCCTGCACACACACACACAGCCCTGCACACACACACACAGCCCTGCACACACCCAGCCCTGCACACACACAGACACACACAGCCCTGCACACACACAGCCCTGCACACACACAGCCCTGCACACACACAGCCCTGCACACACACACACAGCCCTGCACACACACACAGACACACACACACACACACACAGCCCTGCACACACACACACACACAGCCCTGCACACACACACACACACACACACAGCCCTGCACACACACACACAGCCCTGCACACACACAGACACACAGCCCTGCACACACAGCTTGCACACACACGCCCTGCACACACACGCCCTGCACACACACGCAGCCCTGCACACACACGCAGCCCTGCACACACACGCAGCCCTGCACACACACGCAGCCCTGCACACACACGCAGCCCTGCACACACACACAGCCCTGCACACACACAGACACACACGCCCTGCACACACACACAGCCCTGCACACACACAGACACACACACAGCTCTGCACACACACGCCCTGCACACACACGCCCTGCACACACACGCCCTGCACACACACAGAAACACAGCTAAAACACAACTGCAGACACAGTTAAACTGTGCACAGTGAAGGCTCACTGTATCACTCCACACTACCATTTGCAAACTACATTTAAACATAAAAAAACAACAAAACAGTCCAGTTCCCCACTTTACATCACAAGAATTGATTTTCAGTTTTAAAAAGGCAATCAGTGCACAGTGCGCACACACACACACACACACACAGAAATGTGTGCGCCCACACACGCACGCACGCACGCACGCACGCACGCACGCACGCACGCACGCACAGACCAAACAAACACACAGACCTTTGTACAAATACATAAAAAGAAAAAAGGAGAAGTCTAAACACAGTGCATTGTAGACTTTCCATCAATGAGGTGGATAAAAATGCCATTTACTAAGACAAGAATTCACAAAAGAAGGCAGAAACCAGCAGACTTTGTTTGATGGTGGACCTCACTGAGCTCAAGGGCACTGTACCCTGCTGGAGACCAAACACTCTACTCACCCTTTCACACGCAGCATTAGATCTGTACCCTGCTGGAGACCAAACACTCTCGTGTGTATACACTCCCCTTTCACACGCAGCATTACATTCATTTCAATTATTACTCAACGGCACATTTGGTAAGATCATTTCTTTGAAAGGTGAAATGATGCACTGAAATGGTCTTTCTATGACAAACAATGATGTATTTCTTGATATGATAATATGTAATATGTAATATATGATAATGTAATATCTTATGGCATGTATATGCATAAGCACACATCCGGCTTCTGTTCCCACACCAGCCATGGATCTGTGATTTTAGTGCCGTTCCGTAATCCCCCATACTCCGTAATCCCCCATACTCCATACTCCATACTCCATACTCAGTCCAGTCAAACAAGCGAAGCAGAAAAGCATTCAGACTCTAAAGACAGCTCAGAGGCCTTAAGTCAAGCAGAATCCCAGGTTTATGTTGGGAAGCAACTTCTGCTGATTTTCAGAAATGCATTTTTTCATTTCTATCATACATTGTAAATAATAATGATTTGAGTGGGAGCATTGTGGAAATTGCAATAATATTTACCACAACAATGCTCTGCAGAAAAAGAATGGCCAACTACATGCAGATCAAGAGGTTTCAATAATAATGTTAGATTGCGCTGAAATCGCCAGTTTAACTGCGACCACCCATTGTGTCAAACACAAACACAAACACAAAGTGGGCCACCCAGTGCAGACATTCACATGAAACTGTGTCAGATTCAACAAAACGTCTTCACGTCTCCAGACCAGTCAACTACATTTGAAGTATAGCTATACTTATAGAGTATATACTACAAGATTCGTTCACAGATTCAGAATCATAAGTGGTGTAGCATCATGATGGGCTATAAAACAAATGCATCAGTAAGAGAAGAAACAAGGAATGAAATCTATTATTTAAAGGAGCAGATGATCTGACTCCATCATAATGAAAGGATAATCACACGTGTCAAATCTGCAGAAAGCTGGGAATGCTGGGAAAGCTGGGAAGGCTGGGAATGTCGGAACGGTAAAAGGAATATGACTGCTTGCCAGGTCTCGTGAAATTAGGTTTCAATAATCTAGCATAATTTTCATCATCTTTGCTACATAGTCCAGAGAGCATCACATCACTCTTAAATACAGTAGCGTTGTGATAATTATATGAACAGGGAATTTTTAAAAAGCAGTTTTTCTAATATCAGCAATAGTTCCAAGATCACATTTTACCAATAATGTTACTTTAATATGGGCTTTCTACCCATTCCTGTGTTAAACATCTGATCAGGCCAACAAGCATCTCCCAGGACTGTAAAACCTTCACACAAATACACGCAAGCTAAGTGGTGACAAGTACTCCCCCACTCAAATGCCCCTGGTGTAAATAACATCATTAGCCTTACAGGTATATTGAGTCCCTTATATCTTGTTCATAAGACTCAAAATTAAAGATGGCTGCTTCCACAAATGGCTCAGATACAGTCTGGCACTGAAAGGGTTGTTACTGAATGTGCACTGTACATAGAGCAGGTTTGTAGGGCCGCAGTGTTGGCCTCCCTGCTGTAAAAAAGCACGGCACACAAGCACGGCTTCATTCTGGGGTGCATCTGACATTTATGCTTTCTGCTTGAGAGCAAGTTTTGTTAGGGAGAGCTTCAAGCTCCAACAGAGGAGTGAAATCAGATGAGATTCTGAGAAGAGGTCCTAAGCTTAATTGGTACTTCTGCTTGGCATGACAGAGTCAGCTAAACAGCCAATTCATGTGACCTAAAGGAAGCATGATTCCATCTCTGCTGAGTGAGTATCAAATGTAGTTTTAAAGTGAAATAATTAGACAGTCTACATATAAGAAACAAGGTCTTGTGGGGAAGTGAGAATTTTGTAATGCTTTGCACCTTCTGATGTTCAATGAGAAATATAGTGAAATTATTAAATTATCTGCACCAGACATTTGGCAGGTTTGACTGCATTCAAAACACTGCAAGAGAAAAATCAAATATATATTTTTATATATATATATATATATATATATATATATATATATATATATATATATATATATATATATATAAATGAATACTTTTTGTT